>NC_134690.1:226427109-226459609 GCF_050947455.1 Rhinoderma darwinii | reverse complement strand
CCAGCACAGCAGATTACATTAGTGAAACCATAAGTTGGAGAAATGGAAGGACCCCGGTATCTTCCTTTTGACCTTAGGAACTGGTATTGTAATGTCTGACCTGTGGTGAAAGAAGTAATTCAATATACTTTCGTCTTCTTTTAGCAGCCTTTCCTTGACTTATATAAACTGTGGGGAATCTCATTTTTGTGACCTTGCAGAAATGTATAATTTATCTTCTTTATATTGTTTTTATATTTGTACACCATATTCCATCAGTCCTGCAATGTAAACTTAAAAATGTGAACAATTATGCTCCACATATACCCAAACTGTAAAAATAAATATTACTTTATATGTTACAATTGAGTGCAATATTATTTCTGAAAAAAATGTAATCCTTAAAGAGGCTCTGTCACCAGATTTTGCAACCCCTATCTGCTATTGCAGCAGATAGGCGCTGCAATGTAGATTACAGTAACGTTTTTATTTTTAAAAAACGAGCATTTTTGGCCAAGTTATGACCATTTTCGTATTTATGCAAATGAGGCTTGCAAAAGTACAACTGGGCGTTTTGAAAAGTAAAAGTCCAACTGGGCGTGTATTATGTGCGTACATCGGGGCGTGTTTACTACTTTTACTAGCTGGGCGTTGTGTATAGAAGTATCATCCACTTCTCTTCACAACGCCCAGCTTCTGGCAGTGCAGACACAGCCGTGTTCTCCAGAGATCACGCTGTGTCGTCACTCACAGGTCCTGCATCGTGTCAGATGAGCGAGGACACATCGGCACCAGAGGCTACAGATGATTCTGCAGCAGCATCGGCGTTTGCAGGTAAGTCAATGTAGCTACTTACCTGCAAATGCTGATGCTGCTGCAGAATCAACTGTAGCCTCTGGTGCCGACACGATGCAGGACCTGTGAGTAACGTCAAAGATCTGCACTGCCAGAAGCTGGGCGTTCTGAAGAGAAGTGGATGATACTTCTCATCAGAACGCCCAGCTAGTAAAAGTAGTAAACACGCCCCGATGTACGCACATAATACACGCCCAGTTGTACTTTTACTTTTCAACACGCCCAGTTGTACTTTTGCAAGCCTCATTTGCATAAATACGAAAATGGTCATAACTTGGCCAAAAATGCTCGTTTTTTTTAAATAAAAACGTTACTGTAATCTACATTGCAGCGCCTATCTGCTGCAATAGCAGATAGGGGTTGCAAAATCTGGTGACAGAGCCTCTTTAAGGCAGTACTCTACTGTGTAACAGTCAGTGAGGGTATTATACTTTTGGATAGACTAATTATCTGCTGCAAATGCTGTACCATAAGGTCCTCTTCACATCATGCTTTAGCCTTCCCCCGGACATATACATCCGGCGGAAGGCTGCAACGTTTCCCACTGTATTGCATACAGTGGACTACGTCGTCCGAACATCCCTGTACCAGCGCCCCGGGGACTCTGGCCCTGGGAAATTTCCTGAAGTCACTGTGCATGTATAGACCGTGACATCAGGAGCTTCCCAAGGGCTGTAGTTCCCGGGCAGAGCCCTTTCTGCCATTTGAAGGATGCTCCAGTGACTTAAATCACATATATGGACAGTTATGTCACTGGAGCTGCCTGACGTAAAAGTTTTTAACATACCTGTGACAGATGTTTAACAGTGGCATGCGTCCCCATAAGCTCCCATGTAAAAAATAAACAAAAAAAAAACCACATATACCATACGGTATACTTTTTTTTTTTTTCCTGATGCCTCAGGACATATGCCAGCTCGACAGAGGCCAAAAGGACACTCTCTTGGCCTCCATCAGGCTAATGGAGCCTATGGAAACATTTATTGTGTACGTTGGAAGTTTTCCCAACATACTCAATAAAGGTAATTCCAAAACGCAGTTTATAGAGAGCCTAAATCTTTGCATGATTAGGCTAGCTTTTATAGTAAAGAAATTCACATCAAAAATTTCTTCTGTCACAAATCCCAGAAAAAAGGGGGGAAATGTATCAACTTTTCAACATCTGTTTAGAAAAGTTTATAAAGGGCCCAAAAGTTGCGATTTGAGGTCCAAATTGCAACTTTTGACTTTTTCACACCACCCTCGACACTTGTGAAAAGGGGGTGAGGGCTAACAAATTTATTATAATTTATGCCAGAAAACTGACGTAAATTATATTGGAAATCTGTGGGCCTCCTTTGGGGCATAGCACGGTATAGGCCAATACCAGGCACCATACCTTGCCCCCATCAGACTACCCTCCCATCGGACAATTAATGTTAAATACATTTAAAAAATATTATTGCTCATCTCACCGCTTTGAATTGGATTTGAATATCCTTTGCAGTCAATGACTGCCTGAAGTATGGAACCCATGGACCTCACCAAACGCTGAGTTTCCTTCCTTGAGATGTTTGCTAGGCATTCAGTTGCTGCTTGTTTGTGGGTATTTCTGCCTTCAGTTTTGTCTTCAGTAAGTGAAAAGCATTCTCGGATTGAAGCGTGTGCGATCTGTTTGCAGCTTTTGACTGAATCTCCCAGACATATATATATGCCCAAGCCAGAACACTGCCTCTTCCATGTGTGACACATAATACGCTATGCTTCGGATCATGAGGCCTTCCTTTCCATTTCAATGTTCTAGTCCCATTATTCTGGTTAAAGTTCTTCTTGGTTTCTTCTGTCCACAGAATCTTGTTCCAGAACTGGGCTGCTTTTTTAGATGTTTTCTATCAGGCTGGGTTCACACGAGCACATTAACGTCCGTAATGGACGGAACGTATTTCGGCCGCTAATCCCGGACCGAACTCAGTGCAGGGAGCCGGGCTCCTAGCATCATAGTTATGTACGATGCTAGGAGTCCCTGCCTCTCTGCAGGACTACTGTCCCATACTGTAATCATGTTTTCAGTACGGGACAGTAGTTCCACAGAGAGGCAGGGACTCCTAGCATCGTACATAACTATGATGCTAGGAGCCCGGCTCCCTGCACTGAGTTCGGTCCGGGACTTCCGGCCGAAATACGTCCGTCCATTACGGACGTTAATGTGCTCGTGTGAACCCAGCCTCAAGGTCTAATCTGGCCTTTCTTGAGTTTTACCAGTGCTTTGCATCTTGAAATAAACTCTCCTATATTTACATTCATGAAGGTGTCTCTTGATTGTAGACTTTGACAATGATACTCCTCTCCTCGAAAGTGTCCCTGACTTGGTTAGATATTGTGACAGGGGTTTTCTTTACCAAGGAAAGAATTCAGTGATCATCCACTTTTTATTTTTTTGTACCTTTTGATACTGTTTGTTTTTGCTGTTTCACCCTAATGATTGCCTCCCTCACTTGCTTTGACACATCTTTGGAATGCATATTGATCGTTCTCATGAACAGCTACCAAATGCAAATTCAATACGTGGAATAAACTCTCAACATTTTATCTAACTGCTTTGTCATGAAATAATGAGGGAACCTGTATAAAGATTGAAAGATGCATATATTTTTAATACAGAGAACATTTACTATAATGCCCATCATTTTCTATGGCAGCTAGCTTGTCACGCTAACTACGGTAGAAAAGGAAACTCATTACACACATTTGTAGATCAGACTTAAAGGGGTTGTCCGAGATACCAACATTTTTTCAAAAACTCTGTCATACATTACCCCTTATACAGACAACATAAATAAAGCATTATTTTTTAAAAAAATTCTACTTGGCACATTTCTTCTTTGAATTTAGCACGGTTTGTTTACATGCAGTTCAGCTCTGGTTTGTTGATCTTTCCTTGTTATGAAACTTTTTTCCCGTGCACGCTCATTGCAGGCTGCAATGAGCGTGCACGTACCTTCCAAGAGTTCACGTGAGCTGTCCTTGCTCCTCCCCGCTGACCTCCTTCACTGGACTTGTCTCCTTGCTGACATTCTTGAAGGATGGTGACCGTTCTCCCCCCATTTTGTTTTTCACATTTATGTTTTATTTCTCTTTTCAGGTCTATAAACCTCTTCGTGTCTACCCTCACCCTCGCCCACCCTCACCCTCGTCCACCCTCACCCTCGTCCACCCTCTTCTATCTCATGTCTCTCTCCACTAAGGCTATGTTCACACTGAGTTTTTTTGCAAGAGGAATATCTGCCTCAAAATTCCGTCTTGAAGTTTGCGGCAGATTTACCTCTCCCTGCACGTTGATTTTTGCGTAGTTTTTCCCGGAGTTTATTGTGCGCTGTTTGCGTATTTTTTTGCCGCTTTGTTCGGGGCGTTTTTCGCTTCGTTTATCTTGGCGTTTTTTGCTTGTTTGTTTGCGTCTTTTTTTGCGATGTTTTTTGCTGTGTTTTCCATTGCGTTTATCGTAGCCTTTTTCACGTCGTTTATCGTTTCTTTTTTTGCGTCGTTGTTTGCGCCTATTTTTGCTGCGTTTTTCATTGCGTCTTTCGTGGCGTTTTCCCAGTTGATTTTCGCTGCGTTCTTGGCCTCTGTTTGCGGCGTTTCTCGCGTCTTTTTCCGCTATGTTTTTCGCAGCTTTTTCCGTGGCGTTTATCGTAGCCTTTTTTGCGTCGTTTTTCGCGTTTTTTTTTGCGTTTTTTTTTCTGCGTTTTTCATTGCGTCTTTCGTGTCGTTTTCCCTGTCGTTTTTCGTGGCGTTCTTTGCCTCTTTGTTCGCGGCTTTATTTGTGATGTTTTTCGCGGCATTTATCGTAGCCTTTTCGGCGTTTTTTTTTTTGCGTCTGTTTTTTGCGGCATTGTTTGTGGCTTTTTTTGCTGCGGTTTTTGCGTCGTTTTCCGTGGCGTTTTTCACCCGCGGCAATTGAGCGCCGCAGGCATAAAACAAAGCGAAATACGCTTTCTCTGCCTCCCATTGAAGTCAATGGGAGGTCAGAGGCGTAAACGCCCGAAGATGGAGCATGTCGCTTCTTTTTCCCGCAAGGCAGTTTTAATGCTCGATTTTAATGCTTGTTACAACAAATTGCAGCATAAATCACGCACCAAACACTCTTGTTTGGTGCATGGTTTTCACGCATGCATCTACTTGAGTGTAGGTGCATGATAACGCACCAATAGAGGACATGCAGTATGTTTCACGCAGCGGACTCTTGCTGCGTGAAAACGGCACCATTGAAATAAATGGGTCGCGTGTGCTGTGCGTGGTTTCGACGTGGTGTGAATGGGGCCTTATGCGCGATTTACACTAGCGTGAATCAAGTCTGTGTGCTGTGCTTTGAAAAAACGCACAACACACGCAACCCATTTATTTCAATGGGGCCGTTGACACATGTGTGACTTTTCACGCAGCGAGAGTCCGCTGCGTGAAACATACTGCATGTCCTCTATTGGTGCGTTATCATGCACCTACACTCACATTGAAGTCAATGCATGCGTGAAAACCACAAACAGCACACACGTGTTTGGTGCGTGATTTACACAGCAATTTGTTGTAAAAAAGAAGGTAAAAATGGGCTGGCTTTGTGAGTGCGTGAATAACACATGACAATCGAAAAGCACACTGATGCATAAGGGCGGATTTAAACGAGCGTGTGCGTTTTGCGCACACAAATACGGTGGCGTTTTGCGTGCGCAAAATGCACTTGACAGCTCCGAGTCATGTTCATACGGATGCGCGGCTGCGGTTTTCGCGCAGCCGCCATCATTATGACACTCTGGATGTTTGTAGCACGTGGTGCTTTTCTGTTTACATTCATTATTTTACTGCTGTTGCGCGAATCACGCTCGTCCCACGGAAGTGCTTCCATGGGATGCGCCTGATTTTCACGCACCTATTGACTTCAATAGGTGCGTGATGCTCGAAAAACGCAGAAATATAGAACATGTCGCGAGTTTACGCAGCGGACTCACGCTGCGTAAAACTCACGGACTGTCTGCACTGCCCCATAGACTTGCATAGGTCTGTGCGACCCGCGTGAATACCACGTGGGTTGCACGGACGTATAGCACGTTCGTGTTAATCCGCCCTAACGCAAACACACGGATGGGATTGACGCAAGTTTTTCACGCGCGGAAAATACACACGCTAGTGTGCATGAAGCCTTACTAATGGACGCTGTTAGACAGTGGCCATTAATAATGAACTAATAATAAATTTTTAAATAAATGAGAAGGACCGCAACGGCATGTGCAGGCGCTTGAATGCCGCGTCCATTACGGACGTAACTGTAGCTGGTTTTCCATGTAGTCCATGGAAAACGGCTCCATTTACGTCTGAAGAAGTGACATGACACTTCTTTGGCGCGGGCGTCTATTTACGCGCCGTCTTTTGACAGCGACGCGTAAATATACGCCTCGTGTGAACAGACAAACGTCAGCCCATTGCTTTCAATGGGCAGATGTTTGCCAACGATTTCAAGCCGTAATTTCGGACGTAATTCGGGGGTTAATACGCCCGAATTCCGTCCGTAAATAGGCCGTGTGAACATACCCTTATACAGGAATAAAAAGAATGTCATCTGGGGTCCTGTATCTAAGCCTACATTGTGTTAGGCTTAGATACAGGCTCCATGTGTGACACTGTTTGTTAGACCCTGTATCTAAGCCTAACAATGTAGGCTTAGATACAGGACCCCAGAAGATCTTATCTAGTTCAGGACGGGGCACCGTTTAGCCCTTTTTAGCACGTGTTAGTTAAATGGCTATAACTTTTATTTGTTGCGCTAACGACGTTATTTTTGCGACGTTTTTTCCGTAGACAATGCAGGTTTATTTTTTTATCGTTTTTATACGCACCTTTTTTGCCATTTTAGAATTTTCATTCATAAAGTTTGAAAATAATAGTAAAAAAAATAAGCTTTTTTACGTTTCAACTATTTTTTTTGGTAATAACATAGTTTTACCCTAAAATAGACCTTTTATTTGTGATCGTCATTGTCTACCGTAAATTTCAATATATTACATGTCTATATTAGGGTAATTGGGTCAGCGCTAGCGTTACAACAATGATTGACAGGGGGAACTGTATTTTTTGGGGTGGGTATTTTATGTGTATTTATTATTTAATTTTTTTTTGTACTTTGCTATTTTTTTATTATTATTGTCTGTCCCTGAAAGGTCAAAAAAGACCTTTGGGGAACTTTATATATTTTTTTTACACCATCTTTTCCACTGTAACTGGAGCTGCACAGCAGCCCCAGTTACAGGGGAAATCAGCCCTCTCATAGTGACGATTGTCACTAATAGGGCTGTGCTGGGTCTGATTAGACCCAGCAGCAGTCTGCCACTAACGGTACCCGGTGATCATGTGACCAGTCACATGATCACCGGGAGGAATAGAGACAGCGCCGCTGCTGCTGTCTCTATTCCTATACACAGCGTTCATTGAACGCTGTGTAAAAAGACATCGGAGAAGACAGAAGCAGCGAAAGCTGCTTCTATCTTCTCCTCCGGGTCCCCGGCAGTCACTGACAGCCGGAGACCCGACATTCCCGCAGGTGCCGTCCCTCTTCACTTTTTTCACTGTGAACACGCATAGGCGCGCTCACAGTGAAAAAAAGCTGCATAGGCTGGGCGGGCACCCGCAGAAACGACACGTCTCCAGTGACGTGTCGTGTCCCATCCGAGGTCTCGCTGGGGCGAGACCATGTGATCGGGACACGACACGACAGTGGAGGAGGAAGAAAACGTGACGTCAGAAGACAGGTGATCGGAAGAAAAGAGCTGCCAGAACGGAGAACAGAAGCAAGATTGCACAGGTAAGTATATTAGGGAATATTTAATGTGTGGATTGTGTGTTTAACTTTTAAATAAAAATTTATCTCGGACAACCCCTTTAATAACAGCATGCAATGTCAATCAGCTGCTTCTAAGGCCAGCAAGATATTGTGTATTAATAGCGGCATGGACTCGCAGGACAGGGATGTAATATTACCACTTTACAAAGCCTTACTTCAGCCTCATCTAGGATATGCAGTTCAGTTCTGGGCTCCAGTTCATAGAAAGGAGTTGGAAAAAATACTTGTTTGGATGTTGATCCATGCGGATTGCCACTTGGGATCAGGAGGGAGTTTTTATTTTTCAGGGAAGATTGGTTAATAACTTCTGGGCAACTTTTATAATTCTTTACATATAATTTTTTTATTTTTTTTAATCCTTCCTCTGGAACAATAGGGGTAAAACAAAGTTCTATAATTTCTCTCAGCCCTTGGTTAAACTTGATGGACATGTCTTTTTTCAACCATACTAAATAACTATGTAACATTGGTAAAGTTAATTTGTTAGTGTTCCTTTAAGAAAATTATTGTAGCATTTTCTCCTCAGGACCCACACTTAGATTTTGGAAATCCAATAAAAACAGAACTCCGTGCAACTATGTTTTAGCCACTGTTCACATCTGCATTAGAGCTCCGTGTTGCATGCAGCGCTATTCTTCCTCTCAAAATGACGGACACTGCGATGGGATCTACAGGCGTGGTTGTGTTTTAAGATGGAGTTGTTCTGATTTGACAGCCCCTTCAAAATATTGTATAACTTTACTGTGCATTTGGTTCAAATCTATTGCTGTCTGCATAGTCCCTATTAGTCTAGGGAGAGGCTATTGACTGCAGTGTTCCTCAATGGGAGTCAAGAAAATCCATGGCCTCCATGATCACCACTTTCAAAATGTCCAGTTTTGTGAAATGTATGTGTTTGTACTTAATATTAGCAGCTTTGTTTGCTTAAGGCTATGTTCATGCTATGTTTTTTGCCTATGTTTAATGTAGTAGTCGTGAAAAAGTTTCCTGGTGTTTACGTGAAAAATAGACTGTGACGGATGCCCTAACAGTGGGATCCATTACTATAAACTTTAAGAGTGTCCATTAAACGGATACGTCGCGAACAGGGGTCATGAGAGTCCATGGCATATCTGTTAAATGGATACCATTATAGTCTATGGGTGACGAATTTCACTATTTGGCAATCACTTAACTGATCCGTCACCCATAGACTATAATGGTATCCTTTTAACGAATATGTTATAAAAGGCTATTAGAAGGCCTGTGACGTAGTCATTAAATGGATGCCTGTGACGTATGTCATGCAGTGGAATCCGTCACCCTAAGGGCTTATTCAGACGAACGTTGCGTTTTTGCGCGCGCAAAAAACGCTGCGTTTTGCGCGCGCAAAAACCACTTGACAGCTCCGTGTGTCATCCGTGTATGATGCGCGGCTGCGTGATTTTCGCGCAGCCGCCATCATAGAGATGAGTCTAGTCTATGTCAGTCACTGTCCAGGGTGCTGAAAGAGTTAACTGATCGGCAGTTAACTCTTTCAGCACCCTCGACAGTGAATGCCGATCACAATATCGAGAAACCTGTTAAAAAAAAGAAAAAGTTCGTACTTACCGAGGACTTCCCTTCCGGCCGTTGCCTTGGTGACGCGCCTCTCGACATCGGGCCCCACCTCCCTGGATGACGCCGCAGTCCATGTGACCGCTGCAGCCTGTGCTTGGCCTGTGATTGGCTGGAGCTGTCACTTGGACTGAATTGTCATCCCAGGAGGTCAGACTGGAGGAAGAAGCCGGGAGTTATCGGTAAGTCAGAACTTCTTTTTTTTTTTTTTTACACCTTCATGTATATTGGGATCGGAAGTCACTGTCCAGGGTGCTGAAACAGTTTAACTCTTTCAGCACCCTGGACAGTGACTGTCTCCTGACGTCGCGTACCGGAATTTTTTTTGCCGTGTTCGGCCAAAACGAGTTCGGCCGAACCCGGTGAAGTTCGGTTCGGTTGTCTGGGTTCGCTCATCTCAAAGACACTCCGTTTGGATGTTTGTAAACAGAAAAACACGTGGTGCTTTTCTGTTTACATTCATCCTTTTGACAGCTGGTGCGCGAAACAGGCAGTTCGCACGGAAGTGCTTCCGTGCGACCTGTGTGGTTTTCACGCACCCATTGACTTCAATGGGTGCGTGATGCGCGAAATACGCAGAGATATTGACCATGTCGCGCTTTTTGCGCAGCGGACAAAAGCTGCGCAAAAAGCACGGACTGTCTCTACTGCCCCATAGACTTGTATTGGTCTGTGCGTGGCGCGTGAAAACCACGCGGCCCGCACGGACCCAATACACGTTCGTGTGAATCCACCCTTAGACTCACATGTACCAGCAGTACGCTACCAGTATACCAGTCCTACGGTGTCTGAAAGGACACTTTTTTTTTGCCTCAGTTGGGCAAAATGGAACCCTATTGACAGGTATACGTTGGGTAGGCTAAGTTTGTACACGCTAAACGGACATCACAAACGTGATTTAAACAGGGCATTACGGTGTTTTTTAATTGAATATAAACTGTACATCTAGTGACTACAACCATTTTTGAGTTTGGCTCTCAAGAACCTTACATACACTATTTTCTATTGATCATATTCTGAAAGTGAATGTCTATACTTTACCTTCCACTTCAGAAATACTAAGAGTTAAAACTTTTATTGGCTTATTCAAATATAAAAAAAAAACAAAACAATACTAGGATACATCTGTCACATAAGTAGACCTAACAAAGGGACATAGAAGGGGTAAAGGCCATTTTACGCCGGCCGATAAGTGACCGGTGCAGCGAGCACCGATCAACGGGGCCTATATATTAGAAACCCCCATAAATCACCATTTTAAAAACTGCAGCCCTCAAAGTATTCAAAACGGCATTTAGAATGTTTCTTAACCCTTTAGGTGTATCACCGTAATGCCGGATTCACACGAGCGTGTGCTTTTTGTGCACGCAAAAGACGTGGCGTTTTGTGTGCGCAAAAGGCACTTAACAGCTCCGTGTGTCATGATCATATGGTGCTTTTCGCGCAGCCGCCATCATTATGACACGGTTTGTAAACAGAAAAGCACGTGGTGCTTTACGGTTTGCATTCATACTTTTCACTGCTGTTGCGTGAATCACGCGCGTCCCACGGAAGGGCTTCCATGTGATGCGTGTGATTTTCACGCACCCATTGACTTCATGATGCGTGATGCGCGAAAATGCACAAATATAGGACATGTCGTGAGTTGTACGCAGTGGACACACGCTGCTTGAAACTCACGGACTGTCTGAACTAACATAGGTCCGTGCGAGGCGCGTGAAAATCACGCACGTTGCACGGACGTGTATCATGTTCGTCTGAATAAGCCCTAAAGGTGAAATTTCAAAATTGTAAATTTTTTTTGCAGATATTTAATTTTAATCCATTTTTTTTTTTTCTTTCTTTTAAATGTTTCCACTGATATGCTGTTTAACCACACAATAATGTTGTGCCCAGCATGTGCCACCGGGGAATCTTACCCAATAAATTGTTAAGCGGGTTCTAACAGGTATGGCAATGCCATACATGTGGACGTAAACTGCTGTTTGGGTACACTGTAGAGCTAAGAATGGAAGAAGCGCCGTAGATTTTGCTTGGAAGTAGTTTTGTTTGGGGTATTGCTGGTATTTCAGTTTATAATGTGGGGGCATATGTAATCTGTGCGAAATACATCAGGGCATAATAAGAGGTGTAATAATGGGGTAAATAATACAATTATCCCTAGATGTGTGTTACGCTGTGAAGCAATCCGTTATGCACAGGCCAGTGTGGCACTGATAAACGGTCCAAAAAATACAATATTTGAAGCAGCACAAATCTTGTTATCAGGAGCGGTGTCACGCTGTAAAATCAGACAAACCCAGTCTGACGTAATGTAATCTTCAGAAAAAGCGTGGTGAACAGCAGCACACGTTTCCCAAGTTTCAATCAATAAGTTCTTTTATTGGTCAAACACCCAGTAAAAAATGGCAACGTTTCGACCCGTGACAAGTGGAGGGTCTTTCTTTTTTTTTTTTTTTTTTTTAACTTACGTTTTTTATTGGTTTTTCCAACATCAATCAGTACATTACTGTGCATAAACATTACATAAATATCCAATACATTAGAATCTAAGAAATGTACATCAAGTTACATAGAGAAATAGTAGTCAAGCTTGTCTCTTTAACTTGGGGAAGGGAAGGAAAGGGAAGGGAAAAAAGCTTTCAAACTAAAGTAGGTAATTGGTCTCTGCAGTCCGCAAATCTATTCATCCATGGGCCCCATAAGTTGAAGAAAGCACCATATCTATGGTTCCTTAGAAAAAAGAGGCGTTCATAGATACAATGGTTGGATACCCTGCCTATTACTTCCTGACATGAGGGAGATGTGGAGGATTTCCAAGCTTTAGCTATTAGGAGTTTGGTAGTGAGAAGTACATGTCCCACCAAATACCTAAAATCTCGTGTGATATCTTCTAATCCTAAAGACAATAAAGCTAGCGCGGGGTCCTTGTTGATGGGGATTCCCAGCACCGAAGAGATAAGAGAAAATACCTCCTCCCATAATTGCGTTATATTCGGGCACCTCCAAAAAATATGAAAAATGGAGCCTATCTGACCACATCCCCTCCAGCATAAGCCCGTCACCTGGGGATACATTTTTGCTAGTTTGAATGGAGTGTAATACCATCTCATTAACACTTTATGATAGACCTCTAAGAGGTTCATACACAGAGATGCTTTCATCGTCCACTTGATAGCCGCTGTCCACTGTTCTATAGTAAACACCTGTCCCAAATCCTGCTCCCATCTCAAAAAGTGAGCCCGCTTGGTAATTTCCACATCTCCATTAAAATAATCATACATGCGTTTTGTGAAATTCAGATCCCCTTTGCTAGGATTAGAGAAATTATCACATATAAATCGTGGTCGGGAGGCCGTAGTAATAGGGAATTTCTTCAGATAAGATGTATTCTGCATATACTGGAATATATCCCTACCTGAAATCTGGTATTTGTCTGCAAGATCTGAAAATGTTCGAAGACTATCTTGATAATATAAATCAGATATATGCTGTATACCACACCCTACCCATCTCTTTACCCTCAGTCCTGGAATCATCAATTCAAGAATATTCAAGGGCAGGGGGACTGGCTCTCCTCTTTCAATAGAAGAGGTAGCCGATAAAAGAGACAACCAAGCCTGTACAGAGACCTTTACTGTAGGAGCCACTGGTAGGAGCCACAAGGATGGTTTTACCGCATAGGCTAATAGAACGGTTCTGAGAGAGTTAATGCCCATAAAATTTTGCTCAATGGAGGTCCAATTAGGCAAGGGTGACGTTAAGATCCAGGCACTTGTTTGTTTAATAATTAATGCTTTATGATAAGATGCAATATTAGGCATCCCTAGCCCCCCTCTACGTCTGTTAACGATCAGTATAGATGCAGCTATCCTCGGGTGGTATCCTCCCCAGATAAATGTTCTAAGTTGTTTTTGAAACTTCATAAGAATAGGGGAAGGTATAGGAACCGATATAGTGCGTAAAAAATATACCGTGTTTCCCCGATAGTAAGACACCCCCGATTGTAAGACGTATCGGGGGTTTCAGGGGGGTCGGCTAATATAAGCCGTACCCCGAAAGTAAGACATATGTCTTACTTTCGGGGAAACACGGGGGTATTGCCGCCTCCTGCCCACTTCCGTGCCGCCCCCCTCTCCATACGTCACCGCGCCGTCCCCTGCACTTGTCAATGCCGCCTCCTGCTTAAAATACGGTAATGCACACAGTATTAACTCCTTAACGCCGAAGGACGGATATATCCGTCCTCAGCAGCTGCTAGTTCGCGCAGGAGGACGGATATATCCGTCCTGTGATGGCGCGGGTACTGAGACTGTACCCACGTGATCAGCGGCAAGAGCACGGCTGTTATACACAGCCTGGCTCCTGCTGCAACAGCCGGAATCGAAGCGCTCGCCGATTCCGGCAGTTTAACCCATTAAATGCCGCTGTCAATAGTGACAGCGGCATTTAATGTGTTTGACAGAGGGGGGAGCTCCCGCAAACAAATCGCGGGTCGCCGTCGGGTTTCCATGACAGCCGGGGGTCTAACAAAGACCCCCAGGTCTGCCTTCAGCATCTGCCTGTTAGGCGATGCCGGAGGCATGACCTAATAGGTTGCCTGTCAGTTTTACACTGACAGGCAATAATGCTTCGGTATACTAAGTATACCAAAGCATTATATATGCGATCGGCACATCGCATAGTGAAGTCCCCTGGTGGGACTAAAAAAAAAAATGTAAAAAAGTTAAATAAAGTTTGTGAAAAAAAATAATTCGACAATTTTTTTCCAATATAAGACATACCCCGAAAGTAAGACATAGTGGGGCTTTTGGGGATAAAAAGAAAGTAAGACACTGTCTTACTTTCGGGGAAACACGGTAGTATTTTAGCCTTACTATTAGACGACTATGATAAAAAAATTACTTCCCTTCGTATGACCTACTATACCTCATATAATAAAGCTAGTAAATTAATGGCCCAGAGAATTAAGGGTAGACGCCTAAAATCTGCTATCCCTTATTTGATCTCACAGGAGAATGGATCTAAGATTATACACCCACAAGATATAGTTAACCAATTTGGCGCCTATTACTCTACACTTTACAATCTTAAAGAGGATTCGTCTACCTACCAACCTACCGACTTGAATATTAATACTTTCCTAAATTCCGTACAACTTCCGTCTCTGGGGCAGGATCAATTATCCCTATTAAATGCTAATATTACCCCTTTAGAGGTCGCCAAAATTATTGGGGTATTAAAATCAGACAAGGCACCAGGTCCAGATGGGTACTCTAACGAGTATTATCGTACTTTTGCGCACATTCTTTCCCCTTATATGACAGCAGTATATAACTGGGCTCTAGAAAAGGGAAATCTTCCCAATGAAATGCTACAAGCTACGTTAGTCACTATTCCCAAACCAGGAATATCCCCCACTACCCCAGCCAACTTTCGTCCAATATCTCTACTTAAGTGGAGGGTCTTTCTCAAGCCTGGCTTTTTCTGAAGAGCACTGATAAACGGTGTCCTTTCTTATCCCCCTTTTGTAACACACTGCACCTTTTTGGGACTTTTTCTACTTTTGTAGTTTGGGAAATTTTGCTGGGAAAGTGTTGTTCTGGTATAATACGGGTGCCCTCACTTCCAGCAGATGTGTGATGTCCCTTCCCTTCTGGTTCTCAAATGCTAAGACCTTGATGGACACTTCCTGAAACTGAAGGAATGTTCCCCTCTGGCCTGCACATCGGGATATTTTTTCATCACCGTTCTACTAGTGCCATAACTTTTTTTGGTTGATGGAGCTGTGTGCGGGCTTGTTTTCTTGTGAGACAAGCTGTAGATTTTATTGGTACCATTTTGGGACACGTGCGACTCTTTTTTTATCACTTTTTATTTCATTTTCGGAAGAGGATATGAACAAAAACAAGGAATTCCGGAATTGTTTTTTGTGCGTTTTTTAACTTTTTTCTGCCGTTTGATAAGATTACGGCGGTACCAAATTTATATAGTTTTTTTCATGTATTGCAGCTTTTGCACAATAAAAGCACTTTTTTAAAAAAAAAAAAAATCATGTATTTTCTGTGTCGCCATATTCTAAGACCCATAACTTTTATATTTTTGTGTCAACAAAGCTGTGTCAGGGCACTAGGGGACTTGCAGGCTTGCTACACTGATCGCTATACTAATGCACTGCACTACCTACGTAGCTTCCGGACTTGTGCAGACCAGGAAGCCTCTGTTAGGCCTCCGATTGCCATACAAACCATCGGCACCCCTGCAATCGGCTAAAACCCCTCCATTGCTGCTGTCTCTCTCTTTATCGCGGAATCTGAGGGGGTAATCGGCCGGATCGGAGACTAGCTCCGGAACTGGCCATTGCAGCAGGGTGTAATTTACAATCAACACCCGGCCATGATGGTGCTGGTCCTGACGGATTCAGGTTTCAGCGCTAGATACAGCTGCTCTATATACAGGATACAAAGCAACTATATCTCAAAAAGTAAAAAAATTTATAAAAAAAAATCGTTTTCAAGGGTGTACATAGCCATTATTGTTTTTTTGTTCTTTTATATTTTTATATATTTTTGAGAACTTTATTGGACCTTTTCCCCTTTTATTTTTTTATTTTTTAGTCCCACTGGGGACTATCTTTTGATCGCCTGTACAATACACTGCATTACTTATATATTGCAGTTTATTATGCTTTTAGCGTTGGGGACTTGATAGGAGTACTAAAATGGCAGACCTGGGGACCTTCATTAGGCTCGGGGTGACAGTGGGGGCCCTCCCCTCCAACGGCTCTGATGCCACGGTTGCTATTAACCGCGGCATCTAAGTGGTTAAATGGCCAGGATCGGTACAGCTTATACACACTGCCGATACCAGCTTATACCCAATGCCGATACCCTCTGCATATGCCACAGGCTTCAGAGCCCTCTCCATACTTGCCTGTTCCAACGCACATATACGACGATTGTTGTGAAGGGGTTAATTGAAAAGGGCAGACTTCTGTAATTTTGTTTACATCTCTCCTACAGCATTGTGTTCATCTGTTATCTCATTTTTCACAAGGTATTTCTGTTTCAGAATACTCTTAAATCACGGTTTGATGTATACACACTAACAAAGTTTAACCTCCTGACCATTACTATTCACCCTTCGTGCAGTGTAGTGATATATAATGCAAAGATTGCTGAGAGAAAGTACAAAAAGCAACCAACCCAGTCCGTCATTTGAAATGTGGTAAATGTTAGTGTTTTTATAAACCAGTAGCATTAAATTTTTTAAGAAAATATATGTATTAATTGGCCAAACCATGGGTTCAAACATCCTACTATTATAACTTTGTGCCAAATAACTAATCAAACCTTGTTTCATTACAAATTTTATTTTCCATACACCCCCTCAACACAGCTTCATATCTGTTCACTTACCAGAACCAAGCCTTGTCTTCCTGAAAATTAATTTCCACCCCTCCCATGCTACAAACAATGTTATGCAATATGATACTAAAAGGGTTTACAGGTCTTAAAAATTCAGCGAAGATATACACGAAGATTAGTCACTGCATGGGCAGCACAGGGGTCCTGGGTTCAAATCCAACCAAGGAGAACATCTGCATGTAGTTTGTATGTTCTCGCTGTGTTTGCGTGGGATTCCTCTTGGTATTCCGGTTTCATTCCACACTCTAAGAAAACATACAGATAGGGAATTTAGATTGTGAGTTTCCCTGGGGACAGTGAGTGTAGACAACTTCTGTACAGCACTGTGGAATATGTTGGCGCTATATAAGTAACAGAAATAAATAAACATGTATTGTCTGTAGCTGAAAGCCAGTCTCACATGCAGTGCTCCAGGTGTTTATCTCTTGTGCGAAATTCTGTACACTTAACACATGTTTATCTCCCCTCTCCCCCTACCTGAAGTGCAGGAAGTCACACATTAGATGCCTCTGGAGGGGGTGTGTTTCACATGCTAAGAATTTTTGGGCACCTTTATAGAATTTGAAGCAGTTGAGTTTAAGTAATTAGAGTAGATGCAGGAATGTTATGTAATAAAACAATAATAATACTCACCTGTTAAATCCTCCGCTGCTCCAGGGACAGGGGCAGTCTTTGTTTATTTTTCTGGAGCGATGACATGCCGTACATCCACGAGACCATTGCAGAGAATCATGGGTGTACAGCTCGTCGTTGTTGAAGGAAAATAAACAAAGACCGGAGGGGACCTCCAGAGCAGCGGAGGATTTAACAGGTGAGTATTGTTTTTTGTTTTTTTATATATTTACTGCATCTACTGTAATTTCTTAAATGCTCTGACAGCCCCTTTTAAAGCCTCCCAAAATGAAAAATTTGGCTTTGATCCTCCTGGTCCTTCGTTCCCATTTACACTTACAAATCTATAGATCAGTATTATTTTCACTGAATAGTAGAGGATTTGTGTCATGGTGCAGTGTGTTTGCTTCTTGCATGTATTTTTTGTGAGTTTTTTTTTTTTCCCCCTAAAACCAGGACGAGATACAGCAATTTACATTTCATTCATTTTCAACTTTATTAAAAAAGGTGAAACAAACATTTAATAAAGAAGTACAGCGCTGCTTAGTTTTCAGGGCTGAGAAGATCTTTTCCTCAGAGTTAAGAATGTGTTTCCCTATTGTAAAACACACCGTTTCCTCTGAGTAATTTGCTTTTGTCCCAGTAGAGAGGTAAAAATAAAGTGGCGCTTCTGCAGCAATGCTGGTTAAAAACCACAACAGATTTATAAAGATAATGCCTTTTAAGTCGCCGAGACGGATTCCTAGCTCTAGTTCCCGATCTGTCTGCTCTGTGGAATGTGCATTATACATTTTTGGGGAGCTGAATGCTACGATCTGTCCATTAAGGTTTTTAGTATGAATGTTTAATTGCACCAGAGCTACGAGAAAAGTAACTTTTCCCAATAATGAATGTGATTTATGAAGTTAGTGTATACGGAGTTTGAGATGTCTCCTTCGAAGAAGCATTCCATGCAGTTTGGGCAGACAGAGTGACTCAGCTTCAGTTTTCAGACCTTTTAACCAAACAGCTTAGAATGTCTCTCTCCCCTGGAGTTGGATTTGTGGAGACCGTCGAATGAATAATTGAAAACCAATATGTGATGTATGAGAACGTTGCCATAGATGACTCACAAACGCTTTTTATAATTTCTCGTTGCTTTTTAGCCAAATAATAAGAAAATGTATATAGGATTCGTTTGATCAATTAAAGTATATGTGAACCAATGCAAGTCGTTCTAGATTGGCTACCTTTTGCCTGCATCAGAAATCTTGTATTTCATTTTTATTTCCGATCCAGGGTAATTGTCACTTTTTATTCCGCAAGCTTTAATCATCATTAGTGGCTTTTTTTTCCTTTTGTTTTTTTACTGTATGGGACAGCACAGGTTTTGGTGTTTTTTTAACACTGTGGTCAATTGGTGACATATGCTGCTGTATGGCTTTACAGTGGCTTAGGTCAGAGTCTTACATCGGAGGTATACATTGAGGAATACTCCTGACGTATAACTCCAACGTATTGCTCTGACAGAATGTGAACAGAGCCTAATGATTACCTGTGTAACACACTGGTTACTATGAAATGAGTACTAAAAAGTCCATGTTACCACATTTGAAGCTGGTGGGAAAAGCAAATATCATGTGAACAAGTTTATTATATTATTTGTGGATACATATTTTCCATATTTTCTTTTTGAATCCCAATAATCAGTTCTTAAGCTTTTTTCCCACTGGCAACCTATGCAACTTCCATGTTTTGTAATATAGTTCCGTTCTACTGGGCTTCATTTTCATGAAAGAAGCCCATTATATCCAGCTTATTTTATATATTTATCTCTTTATATCCTTCTTTTGTTGTTGTTGATTCTAGATGGAGAGAAGAAATATCAGGTGATGATTCATGGCATAGAACCTTTGTTGGAGACCCCATTGCAATGGCTAAGTGAACATTTCAGCTATCCAGACAACTTCCTCCACATAACTATCGTTCCCCAACCTACTGACTGAAAGACATGGTATACAAAAGAAACTTGCACTTGGACAGGATCTTCCATGATCAGTTCACTGGCCTTTGGTCGGCAGAGCCTATTTCCAGAGGACAAGAAGACGGGTTGTCCTTGTAGCTCATGAGAGCTCAAAGTGTCCATTTCAGTCTCTTGCTCTGCCATCACTTGGGCTTCATTGAAAAAGGAGAATATGCTCCTATTGAGTTCTAGCCAAAAACAAACATACTCCGAGAGCCATGAAAAGTATGTTCTTCCCTACTTCACCTCTGTGGTAACAGATGTTCTAAAATATTATCCCCACTGATTTTCTTTGTGTGGCCAGGGTTTAGCATTATATAAAAAGGGAAAAAAAATAATCATTGGCCTGATTTTGTAATACAGAAGTCCGTACTAAAAACTTTACTAAAGGTGAGTTACAGCTTTATGAAATGTTCAGTTATAATAAAACTGTTCAGTGCTGGCGGAGTTCTTGTTTACAATATACTTCTAGGTTTAGTAGAGCATGAGTGAGATTTGTACATGAAAAGCAAACATCCTCATGAAGTCCTCATCCGTAAATTATTACCTAGGATACAGAGTTATTGGATGCCAGCAGTAATGTGTTACTGGACTACTTTTTTTTTGTTTTAGTTTATGGTAACAATTTTGTAATCAGTAATGTGAAACATGTCAAAGAACATTACAATGAAATTTGCAGTTAGCCATCTATTAAATGCTATATTTTTTTTCTTTGCAAATATGTACATTTACGGTATGCCGCTATAGTGAAATTTATTTTTTGAAGTATAAAAAGATGTATTGCTCATTTATGGCTCCAACAGACTAATCTTGAAAACATCTAGATCAGTGTAAGGTCCTGCTCTGGTGGGTATTCGTTGTTGCCACATGTTCTCTATCTTGTTTGGAGACAACAAGCGGCCAAGAAACATTTCCCTCCAGGAGATCCTAGACCTCTACGGACAACAGAAGTCTGGCACATCCGGACAACCCAAGTGCCTGATCACCGGATGGCTCAGCTCATGCACACTCAAGGAAGTGTGTACAGGGCCTATATATATTCTATAGAGTCTGGCAATGATAATTATTTGACATGCAGTTACAACTTCAGAATTGGTTAACCTTGTGGAATATGAATTTCTGCATATCCATAATCATTGAATTTGTCATTTATGTAATCCCTTATGTGGAACATGCTTTCATCTGTGCGACCGTTTTTGTTGATGCCAAACTTAAGATGTAGGAAAATCAAGCAGCTGTACTTTTTTTTTATGCGTCTGTAAAGGCGGGTTATCCAGGATTAGAAAACGGGATCTGCTTTTTTTTTCCCCCGCATATGGCACTACACTTGTCCATGAGATGTGTCTTGTATTACTGTTTCATTCCTTTCGTTTGAGTGGGGCTGAGCTGCAATACCAGACAGCCCATGGACTAAAGTGGTACTGTTTCTGGAAAAAGAAAAACAGACCCTTTTTTGTCTAATCCAGGGCAACCCCTTGTAAAGGATCAAAATTGTTAACTGTGATGCAGTTGCTCATGGGAAGAATGAACTGACATTGTTTATTCCCATATTAAACAGAACAAAATGTGACTTTAATAATAGCAAAATTTTTGTGTGCTTTATTTTTTTTTTTTATTTGCACTTTTCTGCTTAGCCTTTGTTTTCTAATACTTTTATGTGTATCTTGCTCTCCTGCGCATGCTTCAGTACCTTCTCTTTACTTTGCCACAAGGTACATAACTCTTTGCTGTAAGTTTTTTGTAAAAGTCTCTTTATATCGGAACCACTATTATTCTAATGGTTTACATTTATTAGAACAGAAAAATTTCCATTTGTCTGTATTGAAATGGTTGCCTAAGAATTACATTGTGTTGGATCCATTTTTCTTCTCCGGAGTGCAAAATATATTTATAGGCATCAGATTCCGGAGCATGAAATGGTGCAAGCAAAATTAAAAAAAATTGGTGAATGACATGCCTCAAATTTAGAGTTCAGTTTCTTAAATCTTTTTCTTTGTAACTCCTATCATTTATTTATATATATATATATAGAGAGAGAGAGAGAAACCAGCATAGAAAATAGTAACGGCACCAGGACTTCGAGGCAGATGAAAAACAGTGTGGTTTTATTCACCTCAAACACAGCAACGTTTCGGTTCAACAGGAACCTTTCTCAAGCCGTCACAAACTAACAATGGTGTCAAGTATAAATAGTGGGAACATACATCAATTAGCAATCAAGTTATTAAATGTACAATACCCATTATAAATGTGCAATGATATACAGAAATATTATAAACTTTGGTATAAAAGTGAATATCTTTAAGTTTAAAAAAAAAGCCAATAATACATAGTGGTATATATATATATATATATATATATATATAAGTTCATGTATAAATAGCATAAACAGTGATAATTAGGGTGATATGGAAGGAGGCAGGGGCCAATTAAATCCAGGTGAAAGTTAATAAACTTACAGTTAGCAATCTATATGCAATGTCCACATAGCCAGCGTGTAGATTCTGCGCGCATCAAGTGCGCATGCTCCAAGATGGCGTCCAAACCGGATATTGAATCCGGTGGAACGCATCGGACAGAGCAGTTGCTATTGCGCATGCGCGAACACGGAACTTGCGTTCCAGTGTCAATGCGCAGGCGCCAGTATCCATGGGAATACTAGATAGAAAAAAAATAAAGACAGTATATAGTATCTATAAATAAGTATCGTTCACACAGTTAAATGAGTGCTGCAATGCATCCACCACCAAGATTGGTGGAATTTGCAGAGCAGCACACATGACAAACAGCGGACCATCTATAGTGGTCTCAATGAAACTGCAATCAATCGAGTTTGTGGACATCTCGCACCCCCCCTCATCTAATGTGACAATGGTCACCATGGAAACGTCTAAAGGGACCCCAATTGGTTGAATAAACATCATCCCACCCAGGGATGTAAAGTATATCGGACAGAAAACTGTCACAACAAGGAAAGCCATAGGATCCACATATATTGATTGCATGTTTGATGCTGATATGGTGAACAATTTATAAAATCATACAAAATTAAGAAAATATAAAGAAAACCTTTTTTTATTTTGTTCTATATAACCTGGGCTGCAGTTCAATATTGTAGAGCAGCCCAGTCACATAATAAATTGTATCGCAAAAGACTATGTTGGACATTACATTAAAAGCTTATACTTGAATAATTGAAAACAGGATTGATGATCCCGATAGATGGGCCTCCGCTGCCTTCCAATATCATTGTGTTTGACAAAATACTGTGTATCTAAAAATACAAGAAAAAACAGACAAACAAAAAAATTACCAAACAATATTTGTAAAAACAGACAAAGTGCAATAAAAAATAAAATTAAAGGGGATACATCTATAAATACGAAGTCAAAATTAGACTCCAAAGAATTTTTTTTCTATAATATGCATAGAACACCAACTACACCAAAGAGGACGCAGACCGTTCAAAAACCCCCCAGGTTCACGGGAAATATATTGGCTTTTTTTAAAACTTAAAGATATTCACTTTTATACCAAAGTTTATAATATTTCTGTATATCATTGCACATTTATAATGGGTATTGTACATTTAATAACTTGATTGCTAATTGATGTATGTTCCCTCTATTTATACTTGACACCATTGTTAGTTTGTGATGGCTTGAGAAAGGTTCCTGTTGAACCGAAACGTTGCTGTGTTTGAGGTGAATAAATCCACCCTGTTTTTCATCTGTCTTGGAGTCCTGGTGCCGTTACTATTTTCTATGCTGGTTTCTATCTAAAAAGAAGGGGAATTGATTCATCCCCTGGTGACGAGCACATGGCCTGATTGTCTGGATTCGTGGAGTGCTGTGTTTATTTGCTTTTGTTTCGTGTGTATATATATATATATATATATATCTCCTTAATATAATATCTTTATTAACTGTTTCTGGGCCTTGAGTTTTTTGACACATGAAGGTACTTTCTGTCAGCAACATCACATCTAATAGGGCTAATATCACAATTTAGATCACATAACCTAGAAATCTGTGTCACATTGCCCTGGCTTCTCTACGTACTTCTGCCTTCTCTCCTTCGGCCAATGCATATGTCTTTAAAGAGACTCTGTCACCACATTATAAGTGCCCTGTCTCCTACATAAGGAGATGGGCGCTGTAATGTAGGTGACAGTAATGCTTTTTATTTAAAAAAAAACAATCTTTTTTCACAAAGTTAGGAGCGATTTAAGTTTATGCTAATGAGCTTTCTTAATGCCCAAGTGGGTGTACTTTTACTTTCGACCAAGTGGGCGTTGTACAGAGGAGTGCATGACGCTGACCAATCGGCATCATGCACTCCTCTCCATTCATTTACACTGCACTAGCGATATAGATATATCACTATGTGCAGCCTCATACACAAGCCATAACATTACTACAGTGTCCTGATAATTAATACACATGATCATCCAGCCTGGACGTCATGTGTACTCAGAATCCTGACACTTCTGACACTTTTTTTGTGAGATTCCAGCAACGGATACGAAATCTCGCGAGATCACAGAGCTAAACGAGATTTGGTTTCACTTGCCGGAATCTCACAAAAAAAGAGTCAGAAGTGTCAGGATTCGGAGTACACATGACGTCCAGGCTGGATGGTCATGTGTATTAATTATCAGGACACTAGTAATGTTAGAGCTTGTGTATGAAGCTGCACATAGCGATATATCTATATCGCTAGTGCAGTGTAAATTAATGGAGAGGAGTGCATGATGCTGATTGGTCAGCGTCATGCACTCCTCTGTACAACGCCCACTTGGTCGAAAGTAAAAGTAGGCCCACTTGGGCATTAAGAAAGCTCATTAGCATAAACTTAAATCGCTCCTAACTTTGTGAAAAAAGATCGTTTTTTTTAAATAAAAAGCATTAATGTGACCTACATTACAGCGCCCATCTCATTATATAGGAGATAGGGCACTTATAATGTGGTGACAGAGACTCTTTAAATACTCTCTTCCGTGATCTGCCACCTTTGAGACTCATATTTTGTGGAACTAGAAGTCCTACGATGCCATTAAAAGGTTGCAGACTGCCATGTCATAACAGCTGGAGAGTTACAGGTTTCAGACCACTGACATAACATGAGCATAACAAACAGTTCTACTAATTAAAAACAAAAACTTGACTTTCAACACAGACATGACTGTTCCTTTAAATCTTTTTGTCATTCAATGCCCACTCAGGCCTACGCTATTTACTAATATCGTTTGAAGTTTTAAAGTAATTCATGAGAAAATATTCATGTTATTTCCAACACCTCTACGCTTGATAGTCATAGGTCTATTCACAGGTTTTATTTTCGGAATGCATTGCTGTATATGACCTTGCCCAACTGCACTCATTTTGGTATCTTCAATATCTATCGCCTTCATAAAAAAATATATATATTTTTTTTCCTAATGCGATCAAGAATCATAATTGTGTTTTTTGTTTTTATTGGCATTCACTGGTTTTGCGGTTACAAAATAATTAGCAAAAGTAATTTAAAAAACGTGAACATCTCTGGTCCTTTTGTTTCTCTATGTCCATATATTTTTGAGGCTGGGCATGGCTGATTCTAGCTTTTCTGCTACCTGAGGCTAAATTGAATTGGTGCCCCCCAGATCTTCATTGACAACCCCCTGGCTGTTCTACATCACCAACAGCCTCACAAATAAAAAAACTAACCTGCCCCATTTTTTCAAATCTGACATGTCACTTTATGTGGTAGTAACTTTGGAATGCTTCTACCTATCCAAGTGATTTGGAGATTGTTTTCCCGTGACATATTGTACTTTGTTAGTGGAAAAAATAGTAGATAAATTCATTGGTTATTTGTGAAAAACACAAATTTTGAGAAAATTTGAAGAAATTATGATTTTACTCATTTTAAATGTATCTGCTTGTAAAACAGATAGTAATACCACACAAAATAGTTACAAATTAACATTTCCCATATGTCTACTTTGTTTGCATCGTTTTTTGAACTTCGTTTTATTTTTCTAGGACGTTACAAGGCTTAGAATTTTAGCTGTAATTTCTCACACTTTTAAGAAAATTTCAAAAGGCTATATTTTCCGGGACGAGCTCAGTTCTGAAGTGGTTTTGAGGGCTCTATATATTAGAAACCCCCATAAAACAACCCATTTTGAAAACTTCACCCCTCAAAGTATTCAAAACCGTATTCAGAAAGTGTTTTAATCCTTTAGGCGTTTCACAGGAATTGAAACGAGTAGAGGTGAAATGTACAAATTTTATTTTTTTTCGCCAAAATTAATTTGTAATGCTTTTTTTTCTGTAAAACAAAAGGTTTTACCCAAGAAGTGCATCTCAAAATGTATTGCCCAGATTCTGCAGTTTTTAGAAATATCCCACGTGTGGCCCTAGTGTGCAACTGGACTGAAACACAGGCCTCAGAAGCAAAGGAGCACCTAGTGGATTTTGGGGCCTCCTTTTTATTAGAATATATTTTAGGCACCATGTCAGGTTTGAAGAGGTGTAGCGGTGCCAGAACAGTGGAAACCTCCCAAAAGTGACCCCGTTTTTTTAAACTACACCCCTCGGGGAATTTATCTAGGGGTATAGTTAGCATTTTGACCCCACAGGTTTTTTGCTAAATTTATTTGAATTAGTCTGGGAAAATGAAAATCCTACTTTTTTTCTGGAAAAACGTAATCAAATTTTTGCAAGGAATAAAAGAGAAAAAGCAACCCAACATTTGTAAAGCAATTTCTCCCGATTACGGAAAAACCCCATATGTGGTAATAAACTGCTGTTTGGACCCACGGCAGAGCTCAGAAGGGAAGGAGCGCCATTTAGATTTTTGAGCACAGATTTTAATGGAATGGTTTTTGGTGCCATGTCGTGTTTGCAACACACTGGAGGAACCTAAACCGTGGAAACCCCCCAAAAGTGACCCCATTTTGGAAACTACACCCTTCAAGGAATTTTTCTAGTGGTATAGTTAGCATTTTGACACCACAGGTTTTTGATGAATTTATTGGTATTAGTCTGTGAAGATGCGAATTTTCTAATTTTTATAAGGAATAAAGGAGAAAAAACACCAACATTTGTAACACAAATTTCTCTTGATAATGGCAATACCCTGTATGGTAATAAACTGCTGCTTGGACCCACGGCAGGGCTCAGAAGGGAAGGAGTGGCATATGGATTTTGCAGCTCAGATTTTGCTGAATTGGTTTCTGGGAGCCATGTCACATTTGTAGAGACCCTGAAGTACCAGTGCATTAGAAATTCTCCAGGTGTGGTCCCATTTTGGAGACTATACCCCTCAAAGAATGAATTTTAGAGGTGTAGTGAGCATATTGATCCCTCAGGTGTTTTATAGATTTTATTAGAATTGGGCCGTGAAAATGAAAAAAAAAATTTTTTCCAATAGCATGTAGATTTAGCTCATCATTTTTCATTTCCACAAGGAATACAGGGGGAAAAATAAACTACATTTGTTACACAATTTCTCCTGAGTAAGGAAATTTCCCATATGTGGTTGTAAACTTCTATTTGGACACACGGCAAGGGTCCAAACGGAAAAAGCGCAATTTCGTTTTTGGAGTGGAGATTTTACAAACTTGGTTTTTGGCGCCATGTTGCATTGCGCCGAGGTACCAGTACAGTGAAAACCCCCGAGCAGTGACCCCATTTAGGAAACTACACCCCTCATGGAATTAATCTAGAAGTGTAGTGAGCATTTTGACCCCAAAGGTTTTGCAGAAATTAGATTAAAATATTAGATTGAAAATTGCCATTTTCCACAGATATGCTATTTCAGTGCCCAATGTGTTGTGCTCAGATTGTGCAACTTTAGACACACGCCCCATGAATTGTTAAGCTGGTTCTCCAGAGTACAGTAATACCCCATATGTGGTCATAAACTGCCTTTTGTGCACACTGCCAGGCCCAGGAGCGCAGATTAATCATTAGCCCCGATACCCCTGAAGACGCTGCATCTGCAGTGAAACATGTCGGGGGGGGGGGGGGGCTCTTTTGAAATTTTGACTTGTTACTGCTGATCTCTGATACCGCTGATCTCTGATACTGACTTTGACCTTGGTCAGAGTGCAGCGTGCTGCAGCCGCTGACACTTTGAATCTTGCTGCTGACACTTTGAATCTTGCTACTGGCACACATTGCACTATGCTGGTTACTATCAGCAGTGAACATAACTTTTCATTTCTATGTAGTGTGTCTTTGCTATAATAGCCTAATAAAAATTTGTTATTTTATCTTGCTTGTAGTTGTTAAAAAGGGCCTTTTGCCGGCAGGCAAATATTTCTATTGATTGTTAATTAGCCCACCAACTATCTGGGTCTTGCTTCCATTATTATTGTAGTTTTATATTAGTATCAGTTTGGGATACATGCAATTATTATTATTATTATTATTATTTTTATCAGTTTTTATTCCGTTTTTTTTGGGAGGTGAGGAGACCAAAAAACAAATTCTCTAACTTTTTTTTATACATTTTTAACTGCGTTCTCTGTGTAGCATAAACAGGTTTACTTAATTCTGCGGTTTGATACGTTTATGCCAATACCAAATTTAAATAGTTTTTATTGTGTAAAAGTAGTAAAACATATAAAAACACTTTTTTCTAAATAAAATGTTTGTGTCACCATATCCTGAGTGCCATAACTTTTTTATTTTTTTGTCGACTGAGCTGTGTGAGGGTTTGTTTTTTGCGTGACTAACTTTAGTTTATATTGGTACCGTTTTAGAGTACTTGTGACTTTTTGTTCACTTTTTATAAAAAAATATTGACCAGAAAAGGAAATTCTGCCATTATTTTTTATTTTATTTTTTACGGTGTTCACCGTGCGGGTTAATAATATGATATTTTTATAGGTCAGGCCAATACGAACGCGGCGATACCTATTATGTATAGTTTTTTTTTTTTTTCCCTAATTATAAAGGACTTGATCAGGGAAACAGGGCGATTTATTGTTTTTATCACATAAAACTTTTATCTAAAAAAAATGTAACTTTTTTTTTTTTACACTTACTAGGGGACTTGAAGATCTGATCTTCTGATCCCCAGTACAATACACTGCACTACTTATGTATGTACTTGTGTAGTGCAGTATATTGTAACTGTCCTTTTACAACTGACCGTTAAGCCTATTAGGTCCTGCCTTGGGCAGGACCTAATAGGCTTCCGTACCTGCAACCAGGAAGCCGTTGCTAGGCTTCCTGGTTGCCCTAGCAACCATCGGCACCCCGTGATTTTTTTTTCGAGGGGGCCAACGGGGTACAGAGGGAGTCCCCCTCTCTCTGTGTCAATCACTTAAATGCCGCTGTCGCTATTGACCACGGCATTTAAGGGGTTTAACGGCGGCGATCGGAGATAACTGTGATCGCCGTCGCTGACGTGGGATATCTGCTGTATATTACAGCTGACACCCCCTTAAGATGAATCGTGCACAGCTCCTGTGCCCGCTTCATCCTCAGGGCGTTACTGTACGCCCATTTGTGGGAACGCACTGCTAAAAAGGATGTACAGTAACGCCAATTTGCGGGAAGGGTTAAGCATAAGGGCCCAATCCCCCCCCCCCCCCAAAAAAAAATGAATAAAAACATTTTCCATATATCTTTACTTCTGAAATTATATACAAACCAATATTTACTAATACTCTACAGTCAGCATAGTCTACAATAGTACACCCGGTTACCTGTCTCAAATGACAAAAATTTCAGAGGTGTAATCAGAGCCTATGAAGTATGTTTATCGTCCCAGCACCCGCCGTTGAATTGGCATATCCAACCACCTACTCCACAAAAGCACAAATTTAGGAGGGCCTCCCCTTTGGGCATAAAAAAAAGCTTTTCATATAAGAGTTCAGTTCATGGAAGAAACCCACCGATCAATAGAGGGAGACCTTGGAGAGATCCATTTGAATGTTATACGCTTTTGATCCATAAGTAAGGCAATCATCTGGGCTTCTTTTCCCCGCCCTATGTAACATTTTGGGAGTAGGATATGTTCTATTCAGAATAAAAAATTTACAATGTTTTTGAGAAGGCCCAGAAGATAACCCAGGGATTGCCTGTAGAATGGAGTGCCATTCTATTTCTGTAAAGTCTTGAGGATCATCCTGTCATTTGGATCTAATATTTAGGGGCCATCGCTTAAGATCTTACTAAATTTGAATGCTTTAGCTAATGAAAACCTTAATATAAATGTGATATACAACCCCAGTGTCTGACTGTGTGAACAGAAAATCAAGTAATGGGTCTAGGTGGAGAATAAAAAGTCAGACAGGATTGTTTCAATTTCTCCATAGCAGCATGCCTGATTTGTAAGCACTAGTAAAAATGCCTGTTATGTAGGGAAAAGTGGTTTCTCGGACCCTCAAAGGTGCTAAAGGAATTGTCTTTCAGGTGTGAGTGAACTTTAGTAATTCCTAGCTTTCTCCATATACCTGCACAATTTAGTGTAGGAATTTTTTGCAAGTTATGGTTTTACCGAACTGGTATCACTTTCAGAATCCCCTTAACTACATTTAAAGCTCGAGTTGTCCTCATTGATTAATAAACAACATTAACATAATAGGAAAACCAGAGAGACCAAAGGAGAAAAGTGGTCCACTGCAAGCAGTGTGATCGAAAACCACATGCAGCAAGGAGGTTAAATTGGGAGAAAGGTTGTGAGTTAAGCAGGAGAAGAGAGGTCATCGAATGGTAATGAGAATCTGGATGATAAAGGAAAGTAAACTTATCTAAAATCAGGACAGAAAGGTGAGACTATAATAGGAAACCGAGTGAGCATCTACTCATACTCGAGGTAAGACCGGAAATAAGGGATGGTGACAAAGGTGGACCAGTCTCCATATATGGAGGTGGGAGTCTGATGATACTTTTGGTTCTGCAAGAAGTTTCTCCGCCATTCTGTAATGGTGAGATACCTTGAGTTGACCGTTCTGGCAGCCAAGAACAGGAATCCGAGGAGACCCTTCGACATTAAATTTAAGGTGACAATTAGCGCAAATATGTGGCCAGGTCAACTGGGGAGAGCTGCACCCAATATTTAATAAATGAAGTCAACATTCTTAGTCCAAAATCAAGAAGCACTGGGCATTCTGACCATAAGTGAGGTAATTTTACCATAAGCCCATCTGCAATGCCAGCACCCGTTTGAGAGAGATTGGCTGAGGATATGCAATAATGCCATGTAATCAGAGGCAGTGTTTGAGTGTCATAATAGTTTTTCAGCTCAAAGGTAATCTGGTACCCAGAGCGAGGATAGACCTGCATAAAACATAATTATTCGGACATGTCAAATTATTCAAACCCAGAATGAAGGAAAAACCCTTACCTTAGGGTGGAACCAAACGGTGAAGGTTTGTATACCGGAAATAAATTCTGCATTCTTTGTGATAGGATTGAGGGACCATAGGGAGTAAATAATTTGAGTTTTGAAGACCCATAACCTGCAACTCTCTAAGGTGGGGAATGCTAAAGGACATAGTCCAGTCAAAAGTGCTTTACGTATCCATGGGATTGCCAACTCTGAGAAGGACTACAGCCACATCTACAACTTTGAATCTTTGTCTTGGAACCAATTTGCAAAATTTTGATTGTTGCTTTAGAAACATAGTAGAAAAGACAGGGAGTGAATGTTCACCATGCCATGGTGGCCCAAGCGATTCATGGAGGTTTATTAGCCCAGGTAAAGTTAGTAAATATGTTTCCATATTTATTTATTTTTTAAATAGTTGGTAGGGTTAAAGTGGTTGTCCACTACCAGACAACTGATGTCCTATCCACTGGATAGGTCATCAGTATATCATCGGTGCGGAACCGACACCGCACCGATCAGCTTCTCCGTCTGCCTGCAGGCACTGGATGTCATTGCACAGTATGCAGTGTATGGAGCCGGAAGCAGTTTGCTCCATACATTGCATAGCTGCCGAACTGCAGCTCTGCTCCTATTCACTTGAAAAGGAGCAGTACTGCAACTCGACCGTTATTCTGTGGCCGGACCCATCTGCTACCAGCATGGACGTCCGGTAGCCGGAGCAGATGATCGTGCGGGGTCCGGTGGATAGGTCATCAGTTGTCCGGTAGTGGACAACCCCTTTAAAGGCCCTTTTACACTGGCCAATTATCGGGCAAACAAGCGTTCATAGAATGCTTGTTCCTGATAATTGCCCTGTGTAAACGGCAGCGATCAGCAGATGAACAAGCTCGTTCATCTGCTGATCGTATCGTTTTAAAAGTGTAAAATATTATCGTTGTCAGAAGCACATCTCCCTGTGTAAACAGGGAGACGTGCTGCCAACATGATAATAATGCAAATGAGCGCTGGTCAACGAGCTGTTTCATTGATCGGTGCCCGGTTACACGGCCCAGGACGGGCAGTGTAAGAGGACCTTAAGAGGAAAAGAAGGTGAGCGAGTAGTTTCATATTAACCACAATTACAGGAGAACTCTTTACTATCCTGACTTGTCTGGTCAGTTAATCACCCAGAGGAGGGGCAGATAGATGAGAATGTGAGTTTTTTTTTGTTACATGTGTGTGTGTGTGTGTGTGTGTGTGTGTGTGTGTGTGTGTATATATATATATATATATGCTAGTCCTTCTCAATGAATTAGAATATCATCAAAAAGTTAATTTATTTCAGTAATTCAATTCAAAAAGGGAAACTCATATATTATATAGATTCATTACACACAGAGTGATCTAATTCCAGCATTTTTTTCTTTTAATGTTGATGATTATGGGTAACAGTTAATGAAAACCCCAAATTTAGTCTCTCAGAAAATTAGAATATTAAATCAGCCCAATTTCAAAAATTATTTTTAATACAGAAATGTTGGCCTACTGAAAAGTATATACAGTATATGCACTCAATACTGGGTCGGGGCTCCTTTTGCATGAATTACTGCATCAATGCTGCGTGGCATGAAGGCGGTCAGCCTGTGGCACTGCTGAGGTCTTATGGAAGCCCAGGTTGCTTTGATAGCGGCCTTCAGCTCGTCTGCATTGTTGGGACTCGTCGTCCTCTTGACAATACCCCCTGAGATTCTCTATGGGGTTTACATCATGCGAGTTTGCTGGCCAATCAAGCACAGTGATACTGAGGTTATTAAACCAGGTATTGGTACTTTAGCCAGGGTGGGCAGGTGG
>NC_134690.1:226227265-226421909 GCF_050947455.1 Rhinoderma darwinii | reverse complement strand
ACCAGCTTGAATAACAGGTGGGTAAACACCTTAGGAACCCGATCCTTGGTTCCAAAGTCTCCAATATATCCAAAAATAGACAGCATTCCGATTCAAGAGTGCAAAAGTTTTTTTTTATTTAACCTAGTGCAACGTTTCGGCCCTATATGATGAGCCTTTTTCAAGCATACTGATAGTCTACACAGCAATGGTTTATATGGGGACCAGACACATTGTCCCATTAACATGCGATTAATACAAACATCCAAATAGTAATAAATTCGTTACATTGACATTGTGTTACAAAATATGTATCATTTCAACAGTGATAGGTTTACACTTTTGTGATTAAAAACATTTCTTCATACATAGCTAAAGTGCTTGATTGGTATATACATTGTTAAACATTTACATGTGTGAATAATTCAAAACGATACCATGTTACACTCTGGATCCGTTTCCTCATGTGTGTAGACTTCCGGCATCCTGAAGATTCAACTGTGCATGTCTGTGACGCCACATATGTCCGCGCATGTGCACTCGCCGTCTGTAGCCACTGTCGGCCATCTTAGTAAAGGTAATGCGATTATCGCTTGATTAAAGCATTTTTTGTTTTTATGTATGTCCATTTAGGCATCATATCGTGGTTTAATCGAGAGAATGATTATATAAACCACTATTATCAGTTGTTATATACATTCTAGAACGAGTTTTTAGATCAATTCTGAGATTTTGAGAATATGTAGTGCTTTTTATAATATCATCTAAACATAGATCACATATTGTCATACTATAGTGCATATGTCTCAATATTATGGTATAGTCAATTGTATAGAAGTATTGTATTTTTCGTACCGCAGCATGTCAATTCCTGCTGCGGAAAGTGGACTGAATTGTTGCATTTTTCAAAGGAGATATCACCATCTCCCAGCAAAAAAAACGCAGCAAAATACGCACCCTTGTCTGCAGTAAAAAAACGCAGGAAATGGTGCGTTTTTTCTGCAGCGGAATGTCTGCTACTTTTAACGGAGTTGCTGCAGAAAGAAAAGAAAGTCATTTTCCTGCAATCAGGGCCACATAGAGTGAGTTCTAAATAGCAAGTGATTCTTTTCAAGGACAGATGTAGATGTCGGATACACCTAAAAAAAAAAACTGTATTTTAAGGAAAATATTAAGGTCAAAGATTGCATTAAAATAATTACTTAGCTGGTCCTAAAATCTATAGAGTTTGGGCCATCCAGAGAGAAGATGTATCCAATAAGCATTGTCTCAGATGATATTTTTGGAATTTAGTATTGTCCCTATAATTTATTTTGGGTTGCGCCAACTATTACAGGGAATTTATTAACCCCTTTTTTTGTGTTTCCGTTACCGCATTCCAAGAGCCACAACTTTTTCATTTCTCCTTCTCGTAGATATTAGAAAAATTTTTTTTTTGCGGGATGTGATTTCTTTTCTAATGGTACCACTTGATGATCCATATAATGTACTGAGCGACTTTCAAAAATTGGGTGAAAATGAAAAAAACAAACAAAACACAATTCTGCAATGGTTTTTGCGGTGTTGACGATGCAGTAAAAACTTTATTCTGTGGGTCAGATTACAGCAATACCCAATTTTTATTTTTTTATTTTTTTTTATCTTTGACCACTCATACAAAGTAAAAACACTTTGTTATACCACAAAACTTTGTTTTGTGTCGCCATATTCTCAGGCCCGTGACTTATTTATTTTTCCGTCAATGGAGCGTTGTGAGTGCTTGTTTTTTGCAGGGTGAGCTTTAGTTTTTATTGGTACCATTTTGGGATATATAAAACTATTTGATCACTTAGATGTGATCTATATTAGCTGGATCCTGTGTGCCAGACACGCAGGGCCCGATCTCAGCCGAGCCGTCAGTTCAGCTGAACTGACTGAATCGACTGAGAGAGTACGACTCAACTTCTATGTATACAGGATACATAGAAGCTGTATCTTAAAAAGTAATAATTTTTTTTAATAAAAGTGACTCTGAAAGTTGTTTAAAAATGCATTAATTTAATAAAAAAAGAATTCGCTTGCAAAGGTGTACATATCCTTTAACCCCTTCCCGCTCCTGGACGTACTATTAGGTCATGGTAGCTGTATCGTTCGCGCTCCATGACCTAATAGTACGTCACGGGAGTAACAGCCATTCTTCCTGACACATACAGAAGCTGTGACAGCTGCTGTCTTGTACAGCAGTTGCCGCTTCTCCTACAGCGGGGACCGATCGCTGTGTCCTCGCTGATTAACCCCTTAAAAGCCGCGTTCAATAGCGATCGCAGCTTTTTAGGGGTTAAACCACCATCGACGGCCCGCTACACGATAGCGGCCGGCGATGGTGGCTATGGCAACCTAATGCCTAACAATGGCTATGGCTATGCCATCTACGGAAGCCTAGTGTGTCCTGACAAAGTCAGGACCCACTATGCTTGCTGTCAGTGAGTAGCTGACAGCTCTAATACACTGCACTACGCATGTAGTGCAGTGTATTAGGCCCCATGCCCACTTCAGTTTTTTCCTTCAGGGTGCTAGCCGTTTTTCTGACGGCTAGCACACTGACCCATTCATTTCAATGGGGCCATGCACACTTCAGTTTTTTTGACGGTCCCGTTGCTCCGTTCCGATCCAAAGTAGAGCTTGTCCTACTTTGGTCCGAGATTCTGTGACCGTGAGGCCCATGCAAGTCAATGAGGCCGTCAAAAAAACTGAAGGCACACATAAGGCATCCGTGTGCCGTCCGTGTGTGACGGAGCCGTTGCCTAGCAACGGCCAGGCGGGTAGAAAAAACATTACAGAAATATTACACTAAATCGGCAGCCACTTGTCTATCAATCACTGATAGAGAAAAGAGGCTGCTGATTAAAAATAAAATAAAAAGCAGTTCATACGTACCCGGTCGTTGTCTTGGGACGAGTCCCTCTTCTTCCTCCAGTCCGACCTTCCTTTCTGACGCGGCAGCCTGTGATTGGCTGCAGAGGCTGCTGCAGCCTGTGATTGGCTGCAGAGGCGGTCACGTGGGATCAAGCGTCATCCCTGGAGGCCGGCCTTCTGACATCATCCTGACGTGCGTGACCGCCACTACAGCCTGTGATTGGCTGCAGCGGCGACATGGATGAAACGTCATCGCTGGAGGCCGGACAGGAGGAATGTAAGTATGAACTTATTTTTATTTATTTTTTTATTACATTAAAATTTTATTTTCTGAGCACCGAGCATAGCACTGTCCAGGGTGCTGAAAGAGTTACCTCCGATCAGTGCAGCCCATTAACTCTTTCAGCACCCTGGACAGTACCATGCTCGGCGCACGGAAACGGAAACACGGAGTGCACACGGGAGTGTACACGGCCGATAAAACGGACACACGGATCCGTCACAAACGGCCGTGAAAACTGGCGGAAGTGTGCACGTGGCCTTAGAATAGCGATCAGGGCCTCCTGCCCTCAAGTCCCCTAGTGGGACAAAGTAAAAAAGTAAAAAAAAGTTGTGTGAGAATAAAAGTTTTAAAAGTAATAAAAGTAAAAATCCCCCTTTTTCCCTTATCAGTCCTTTATTATTAATAAAAATAGATAAATAAACTAAACGTAATTGGTATTGCCACATCCGTAATGGCCTGAACTACAAAATTAGTTTATTTATCCCGCACGGTGAACGCCATAAAAGAAAATAATAATAAACTGTACCACAATCACAATTTTTTTGTCGCTTCACCTCCCAAAAAATGGAATAAAAAAAGATCAAAAAGTTGCATGTACCTAAAAATTGTGCTGATCTAAACTACAGTTCGTTACGCAAAAAACTAGTCCTCGCACGGCTTTCTTGATTGAAAAATAAAAAAGATCTGGCTGTTAGAATAAGGTAACACAAAAAGTAAATGATTTTTTCCAAAAAGTATTTTATTGTGCAAACGCCATAGGACATAAAAAAAACTCTAAACATATGGTATCGCCGTAATCGTATCGCCACGTCTATAGGACACAGGTACAATTAGAAGCAATGAATGGCCGGGTACGTTCCGTGCCCGGCCATTCAGCTCTTTTCTACGAGTGAAGCTTCCGTCGCTGAAAGGCGCTGACTGACAGAGAATGTCATCCTGCCCAGCCAATCAGCGCCTTTCATAGACGCTTCGTTCAACCCCAGGAGACCTGCGCAGAAGAGAGCAGGTCTCCATTACTGCCGGCCGGCGTGGGAATGGGATTAAGGTGAGTTTGAATAGTTTGTTATTTTATTGTAATAAAAAAGTGTGTGGCTTTATCTACAGGGGGGGCTTTATCTATGGGGGGCTTTATATACAGGGGGGCTATCTATGGAGCACCATATACAGGGGTGGGCTATATCTACAGGGGGCTATATACAGGGGTGGGCTATCTATGGAGCACTATATACAGGGGTGGGCTATATCTACAGGGGGGCTATATACAGGGGTGGGCTATCTATGAAGCACTATATACAGGGGTTGCTATATCTACAGGGTGCTATATACAGGGGTAGGCTATCTGTGGAGCACTATATACAGGGGTGGACTATATGTGGAGCGCTATATCTACAGGGGGCTATATACAGGGGAGCTATCTGTGGAGCACTATAGGGGGAGCTATTTGTGGGACACTATACAGGGTTGGGTTATATGGGGGCACTATCTACAGGGGGCAATATCTACAGGGGGCTCTATGGCAGGCACTATCTACAGGGGGCACAATGTGTGTGTGTGGGACACAGTGTATGGTGCTATTATAATTAGAGGTGCAGTGTATGGTGCTATTATATTTAGGGGCGTAGTGTGTGGTATAATGAGAACTTTATCTTTGTTTGTAGGTGTAGAAATCTTGGAAAAGTGAGAAGCTGAAGACATCTGAGTGGCAAACTGCATAAATGGGCTGTGACCGGGAGAAGTCATCATAGATGTCTGGACCGGATGGAGAAAAAGAACTAGAATCTGAGACGTCACCGGTGAGTCACCTAATGTAAATGTTCATTCTGCCTCTAATCAGCACTGTAGTCACTGTATGATCTGCAGCGAGATGATGGGTGGTATGATTATGATATGATATGATAGTTTTACGCCGTACATACCTATACGGCAGGGGTTGCACTAAATTGAGCTGTACACTGCATTCCAAATTATTATGCAAATGTTATTTTTCACTGATTTTCCAAAATAGTCGATGCAAATGACAGTCAGTATAATCTTCAAGCCATCAACCGTTGGAGTATAATACGAATAAGTAAAATACTGAAAATGCACTGTTTCACATTATTATGCACAACAGAGATCAAAACATTTTAAAGGTTGTAAAGAGAACTAAAATGGTAATTTGTTGAATTTGCAGCATCAGGAGGTCATATTTACAGAAATCAAAAGCTCTTTCAATCAAAAAAAACTTAGTAGGCCAAGTTACATGTTAACATAGGTCCCCTTCTTTGATATCACCTTCACAATTCTTGCATCCATTGAATTTGTGAGTATTTGGAAAGTTTCTGCTTGAATATCTTTTTCAGGATGTCAGAATAGCCTCCCAGAGCTTCTGTTTTGATGTGAACTGCCTCCCACCCTCATAGATATTTTGCTTGAAGATGCTCCAAAGGTTCTCAATAGGCACCAGCGGCTTCAAATACCTGTTTGCTGCTTTGCAATGGCATTTTAGCAGCTGCTCTCCTAATCCTATTAATTTGTCTGGTAGAAACCTTCCTCATTATGCCTTTATCTGAACAAACCCGTCTGTGCTCTGAATCAGCCACTAAGCTTTTCACAGTACGATGATCACGCTTAAGTTTTCTTGAAATATCCAATGTTTTCATACCTTGTCCAAGGTATTGCACTATTTCACGCTTTTCGGCAGCCGAGAGATCCTTTTTCTTTCCCATATTGCTTGAAACCTGTGGCCTGCTTAATAATGTGCAACGTCCTTCTTAAGTAGTTTTCCTTTGATTGGGCACACCTGGCAAACAAATTTTACAGGTGTCTGAGATTGATTACAATGATCCAAAGAGCCATAAGACACAATACCATCCATGAGTTTAATTGAAAAACTAATAATTAAATGTTTATGACACTTAAATCCAATGTGCATTATACTTTGGAACACGGTGTATTTGTGCTGGTGTTGTATTTATGTACTGAGCTTGGTTCTGGTGTTGTGTATAGAACTATATTGCTTGTAAAATGTACAAATGTTTTTATGCTCGAGTTACATAAAAAGAAATGTGGAAAAGAAATGACACGTCATTGATTGGTAGAGAAAACAAACACTGCGAGGGGGATGGAGACGTCGGGAAAGAGGTTGGGGAGGGGGCACGCCAAACTGAATCTTTGACCCGGGTGCTGGAGAACCTAGCTACGCCTCTGTTCAAGTGCCTCGCTTCCAGAAGTACTGCAGCATGCGGCACTGCTAGAAGAAATCTGAGAGACCTCTCTAAGACTCTGCTTGGGCAAACAAGAAGGGGTGAGAGCAGGGCACATTCTAGCAGCAACATATTGTGTGACAAGGACAAGAGAGATGTCCTTGTATTGACAACAATACATGGCCACACCAGTACCCATGTACCTGTACGAGGTACCAGTACAGAGACCCCCAAACCAGACTGCATCCTGGACTACAATAGGTACATGCGGGGGGTGGACTTGTCAGATCAAGTCCTGAAGCCCTAAAGCGCCATGCGGTGTGGTATAAGAAGCTGGCCGTGCACATCATACAGATGGCATTGTACAATGCGTACGTGCTATGTCGATGTACAGGCCAGAGGGGAACTTTCCTGGAATTTCAAAAGGTGGTTTTCAAGAAACTAATCTTTAGGGACAAAGAAGGGGGCACCCAGTACTTCTGGAAGCAAGGCCACACGCATTGTACCAGGGCAACACTTTCCAGGAGAAGTTCCCCAAACTGGCAAGAAGGGGAAAAAGTCAAAAGAGGTGCAAAGTCTGCTATAAGAGGAGGATAAGGAAGGACACAATATATCAATGTGACACATGTCCCGAAAAACCAGGGCTCTGTATGATGAAGTGTTTTAAAATTTATCAAAGATCCCTTCGATTTTTAATCTACCCTGACGCACTCCGCACAGCTTATCCTCCTCATCTTTCCCTTCTGAGCCCTGCTGTGTGCCCAGGCAGCTGATAACAGCCACTTGTAGGGTATTACCGTACCCAGGAGAACCCACATTACAGTTTATGGGGTGTATATCTCCGGTGGCGCATGCTGGGCACAATATATTGGACACTGAAATGGCATATATGTATAGAAAATTGCAAATCTCACTCTGCACCATCTGCTGCGCATTACCTTTTACACTAAACCTGTGGGATCAAAATGCTCACTATACCTCTAGATGAATGCCTTAAGGGGTGTCGATTTTAAAATGGGGTCACTTCTTGGGGGTTTCAACTGTACTGGTACCTCAGGGGCTTCTGCATTCACGACTTAGCACCAGAAAATCTCCAGTAGGCCAAATGGTGGTCCTTCCCTTCTAAGCCCTGTCGTGTGCCCAGGCAGCAGATAACAGCCACATGTAGGGTAGTGCCGTACCCAGGAGAACCCACATTACAATTTATAGTGTGTATATCTCTGGTGGCGCATGCTGGGCACAATATATTGGACACTGAAATGGCATACATATATAGAAAATTGCAAATCTCACACTACACCATCTGCTGCGCATTATCTTTTAGACAATACCTGTGGGATAAAAATGCTCACTATACCTCTAGATGAATGCCTTAAAGGGAATGTGTTGCCAGAAAAACATGTTTTTTTTTAAAAAAAATTAAACATTTAGTGTGTGGGTGATTAAACATTGTTCAAATTTTTTTTATTTTTTTGCACGAGTCCAGGAAATATTATAAATTATTTCTAATTTATAATACTACCCATTTTTGGTCACTAGATGGAGCTGTTCCCAAAATTGCAGCATTGCAACATTGGGTTAAAAGCCCTCGCTCTAGTGAGCTCTCAGCATCCCCCCCTCCTTTATCCTGGCTAGTGCCGGGATAAACGAGGGGTTTGAACGATGTAACCTCCTACACTGTGTGTCGCCATTTTTTGAGCTAACCCACAGTGTAGTAGGTTTACATACAGTAGTAAACACACACAAACATGAACATACATTGAAATCTCTTACCTGCTCCTGCCGCCGCGGCTCCCTCCGGCCCGTCCGCTCCGTTTGCTGCCGCTGGTGCAAGTGCACAAATCCGGAAGCCGCGACCGGAAGTAGTAATATTACTGTCCGGCCGCGACTTCCGGTCCACAGGAAAATGGCGCCGGACGGCGCCAATTTAGAATAGGACTGTGTGGGAGCGGCGCATGCGCAGTTCCCACACAGACGCCGTACACTGCAGTCAATGGGACGGGAGCCGTTCGCAGTCCCTATGGGACTGTGGCTGCCGTATTCCATGTCTGTATGTGTCGTTAATCGACACACACAGAAATGGAACAAAAAATGGCAGCCCCCATATGGAAGAAAAAGTGTAAAAATAAGAAAAAGTAAAACACAAACACACAAATGAATATAAACGTTTTTAATAAAGCACTAACATCTTTAACATATAAAAAAATAATTTGTGATGACACTGTTCCTTTAAGGGGTGTCGATTTTAAAATGGTGTCACTTCTTGGGGGTTTCAACTGTACTGGTACCTCAGGGGCTTCTGCATTCATGACTTAGCACCAGAAAAGCTCCAGTAGGCCAAATGGTGGTCCTTCCCTTCTAAGCCCTGTCGTGTGCCCAGGCAGCAGATAACAGCCACATGTAGGGTAGTGCCGTACCCAGGAGAACCCACATTACAATTTATAGTGTGTATATCTCTGGTGGCGCATGCTGGGCACAATATATTGGACACTGAAATGGCATACATATATAGAAAATTGCAAATCTCACACTACACCATCTGCTGCGCATTATCTTTTAGACAATACCTGTGGGATAAAAATGCTCACTACACCTCTAGATGAATGCTTTAAGGGGTGTCGTTTCCAAAATGGGGTCACTTCTGCTGGGTTTCCATTGCTTTGATACCTCTGGGGCTCTGCAAATGCGACATGGCACCCGAAAACCAATCCAGCAAAATCTGGACTCCAAAGAACACATAGCGCTCCTTTTCTTCTGAGCCCTCCCATGGGCCCAAATGGCAGTTTATCACCACATATGGGGTTTTGCCGCACTCAGGACAGATTGGGCAACAAAATGGGGTATTTTATTCCTTGTGAAAATAAGAAATTTTGATCAAAAATGACACCTTATTGGAAAAAACGTCATTTTTTAAATTTCACAGCCCAATTCAAATACGTGCTGTGTCCCATAGGGTGCGCGCGCACGCTCGTGCCCGCTCTTAAAGGGGCAGCGCGCGCACATGGAAAACAATCATCATCATCAATCCACATGATTTCCTGGCCTATAAGAAGGCCCCAGCTCTTCTGATCCTTGCCTGAGCATTGTTAGTTTATCCCAAGTCTGTCTTGCAAATGGTCCTTTAGTGTTTCCCGTTCCAGTTGTTACCTGTGCCCTGTTACCTATTCCTGTATCCTGTGCTGTGTTCTTGTTCCTGTGCCTACTAGTGCTGGAGTTTTGTCCTACTGCACCTGCTGTCGTTTTCCACATTCAGTGTCTTCTACCACGTCATGTGTCTTCTGCCACGTCCAGTGTCTTTTGCCACATCCAGTGCCTTCTGCCACGTCCAGTGTCTTCTGCAACATCTTGTACTGCACGCCACATCTGGCGCAACCTGCTGCACCGACCTCAATCCGTGCTGAAGCCACAGCCACCGTCTGGACTAGTTCAGGCACCCGTGTATTACCAACTGCCATTAGACTTTTGTATAGACTGGGACCTGGTCAGCTGCCTCTCCGCTACGGCGGAGCGGCCTAGTGGGTCCTCATACCCTGTGACCGTGACAGTACACTCAGGCCATAGAACCCGCTGGCCAGCCCAAGACCGCAGTCCAGAAGATACAGACGGAGATGCATGACCTACGCACAGGTCAGGATCAACTCCTTGAGGCCGTAAATTATATCTTAGTCCATCTGGATCTACTCACTGTTCCACCTCCGGTTCCTCCTCCTGAGGCTGTTGCTGTACCACTGCCCACTACGCCTCCTGTTTGTTCCGGATCCACAGTTCCTCTTCCTCCTCGCTATGACGGTGATCCCAGTGTATGTAGAGGATTTATTAACCAATGCACGGTTAATTTTAGGCTACGGGCCCATCTCTTGCCCTCCGAGGAGGCCAAAGTGGCATTTATCATCTCCCTTCTTGCTGGCAAGGCCCTCGCATGGGCGAACCCAATCTTGGCGCAACAAGGACCCGTATCCTCGGACCTAGCCTTGTTCCTGCAGTCCTTTCGTGCCGGGTACGAGGAGCCGGGTCGAACTTCCTCTGCCGCAGCCACTCTGATGACCCTCAAACAAGAGGGTTCCACAGTAGAGGAGTATGCTATCTCCTTCCGTACCCTGGCAACTGAGCTGGAATGGAACAATGAGGCACTGGTGGCGACCTTCTGGCAGGGACTGTTCTCTCACATCAAGGACAAACTGGCGGCCCGTGACCTTCCTTCTACCTTGGATGCCCTCATCCTGTTAGCCACTCAGGTTGATATGAGAATCCGGGAGCGCACTTGAGGTTTCAACATGAGAGCCGGGTCCACAAACCAGCACCCTCGGTTCAGAGACCACTATTGCCTTCCCCTAGTGTGCTACTTGAAGAACCCATGCAGGTAGACAGAGTCCGGTGTCTGGCCAAGGATGTCTGACTGAGAGATGCAGTCAATGGCTGTACTTGGAATTACGCAACTTTGTATATAAATTGCCTTCCTACAGCAGGGAGAAATCTTAGTAACCCGGGATATGGAGAGTTTCTATACTAACATCAGACACGATTTGGGATGTAGAGTTGTGGATTCCTTTTTGGGTCGTGAATACAACTACAATCCCAATAGGAGGATTTTTGCTAACAAAATATTGAAGTTTATCCTAAGCAGGAATTATTTCATATTTGATTCTCGCTTCTTCCTACAAACCCAAGGAACGGCAATGGGAACGGCATGTGCACCCACTTTTGCCAACCTGTTCCTTGGGTGGTGGGAAGAAGAAATTGTTTTCGGTGAGCCCTTCCAAATGCATGTCGATAAGATCTCGATATGGCGTAGATACATTGATGATATTGTGTTCATCTGGAAGGGTCCCGAGGGCGAATTACACACTTTCATTGATAAACTTAATATCAATGAACTGAATTTAAAATTTACCCTAAATTACAGCAAACATGAAGTAACGTTCCTAGATGTCAAAATTGGGAATGACCAGAATCATGAAATTGTCACAAACCTATACAGAAAAGAGACAGCCACTAACAGTCTCTTAGATGCGAATAGTGCCCATCTTAATAGAACCATCAGAGGAATCCCTAAAGGTGAATTCCTAAGACTAAGGAGAAACTGCTCCACCTTTGAAAACTTTAAGAAAGGAGCTATAGAATTAAAAAAACGACTCAAATAAAGACACTACTCTGGACATCAGATAAAACAAGCATATAATATTGCCCTTCGGATGGATAGAGATACACTGTTGGTTGTGAAAGAAAAAGTGGAAAGTGAGAATACAGTGCGGTTTATTACCACACTGCACGACAAGTGGCAAGAAATGAACAACATCATGAAAAGGCATTGGCAGGTTTTATTATTGGATGAAGATTTGAAAAAACATCTAGGTGCAACAATTTCCTTAGGATATAGGAAAACTAATACTATAGAACAACACATTGTTAAAAGTCACTTCTCCAGGGACTGTATAAAAAAGAAACAAAAAATATCCAGGTTTCTATCCGTGTGGCTTGTGTACAGCCTGCAAGATTCTTGAAAAGAAACAGGGTTTTAAAAACTGAACTGGAGGATACTATAACATATCACCTGTGCCACCAAAGGGGTGATATATATACTTAGATGCACTTGTAATTTATATTACGTGGGAAAGACCAAAAGAGAACTCAAAACCAGAATAAGGGAACACATTAGAAGTATTAAAAATTATGACAAATTGGAAGTGGGGACTAAAAGACAGAACAAACCGTTCCAACCAACACCAGTTGCTAGACATTTTAAACACTATCATATCCTCAATCTAAAAGAATTATCAGGTTGGACCATATGCCACCTTACTACAGGAATTAGAGGTGGTGATGTGGATTCCCTACTATTAAAAGAGGAGAGCAAGTGGATTTTTAAAATGAACTCTGCGAGTCCAAGTGGACTCAACGAGTCCTTTAATTTTGGTTGTTTTCTTTAAATAGATGGAGTTCTCAATAGAGATACTTGTTTGATATTATGATGAATTCCAGCAGTCATCCCACCAAAGACATAATGAATCTGCCTGTACAAAATAAATTATGCCAGTTATGCCACTCGATATAAATTCCATATAATAATAAAATTTCTTTAATAGAAAATTTAAGTACTAGCTAAAGAATAATAACCACATGGTCGACATACAACCAACAGTGTTATTTATATTTATAAAATATCTAGTATTAAATAAATGTGGAGCCTTAAAAGGAAGATCCCCCCACATTAATGTCCATGATGGTGTTCCTTCTCATTACATATATGTATGACTTTCTCTTGAAAAATCTTACAAAAATGTCCTAAAAAACTTCTTTAAAAATGTATATAAAGATCAATTAAATTAAAATAAAAATAAACAAAAAATATAAAATAATAAAAAACAACAAAAGCAATAAAAAACTAAGAATCAACTCCTAAAAATATTAATAAAGATTGACATTAGTAGAAAAAGCAATTAATAAAGAGTAAGTAAAAAAAATACATATTATATTAATAAAATATCCTTTTGCTTATTTAACCATAAGCAAATAACATATGTGTAAAATTGAAAACACTATAAGTGATGACAAAACCGAACCAATCAAATGTTGCTGGACATAATCTAATATGAGATAGAACCTGATGGTAAAGTCCTGTTACAAATGTAACAAACACTCACACTATTGTATCCTTAACAGGAGATACATCAAAACAGGTTACCTTTTAATTTGATTGGCTAAACCAAATGCCAGTCATCTTCTGGCCTATAAGAAACACCAGAAACAAAATGCTCCCGCCCCCGGAAGAAGCTGACTCTGATCAGTGAAACGTACGTCGGGACAATACCGACTAGATAATAGGGAAAGGAATACTGAGGGAAAGATTAGAATGATAAAATAAAACTAATCTTACCACATCCAAAGATACGCTCCTAATACAGTGGGATCGAATGAGTGTAGTGGCGACATCACTGTCTATGCCGCCTAGCCGTCGAGTGCTGATGACATCGCGGCACTCACGGCTGACACTCTGAACGATGCAGACGCAAGACAGTCTGTAAAACTTTAATCTCCCTGGTTAGTAGTGTGTGACTGTGAACGGGGAGCGTGTCTACCCCATTGCAGTGAGAGCTGCGATCCCGGTATTGCTGCTTAACTGACAGGTTTGGAGCAGCAATACTCGAGATATACATAAAGTCAGGACTCACGCAGCGACGGACTGGGAGATTCAATCTCTCCCAGAGCAGCCAATGTTGTGCAAAGTCAGAACATATGCAATCACAAAGTATAGGAATTAGGAAATCACCTTTTCCTGGCGTAACTAGCTGCTTATCTAACTTAGGCTGCAGCTCACAACCTTGTGGTGTGCACATTTATGAAAAAGTCACAATCACAAAATAAACTTTTGGAGTACTCCCTCCTTTTTCCCATTGAAGAAGAATGGCCATAGAATGGTCTCTAAATCAATGGGATTTGAAAAATAAAAATATTTACAACTAATAAAGTAATAACTCCAAAAAATTACAAATAAAAATATAATTACAAATAAAATACGACTGTGCAAAAAAAAAGGGGACATTGCACATTCAAATTCCTTCACCTATACCAGTCGGTATCAATTCAAACAATTGAAGGCGACATTGACCAATCTTGCTCTACTTTTTTCCCCACTTCCCCCCATACCTATAATTTCTAAGTGTCCGGTTGTCTGAACAGGAGAAGCAGCGCAGACGCTCCTCAGGACAAGGTATGTATTATGGCCTTAAGGGTAATTTTGTGCGCCAATGCCCACAGAAACCGGGAAACTCCAGTACCTAGGGTTCGTTGGAGAGGCAACTCTAGGTGGGAAGTCTCCAAACGTTAAAACCTCTTCCAAATTATCGATCCCTGTGGCCATCATCTCCGGAGAGACGTCACATCCCTCCTCCGCCTATTTTGACTCTGGAGCAGCTGCTAATTTTATCCAGCAGGATCTAGTGGAAGGTTTATATCTACCCACAGTTCTTCTGGAGAGACCCCTGGCTGTTGCCTCTGTGAATGGTCTACCATTGCCCGTTCCGATTGTATTTATCACAGAGCCGTTGACACTACGGGTCAGAGCTCTTCACTCGGAGCAGATCGCCTTCCTTGTACTACCTAAGGCTATCAATCCTATCCTGCTGGGTCTGCCATGGCTTCGCCTACATGCCCCGGTTCTTGACTGGAGTTCCAGAGAAATTCTTCAATGGGGTTCCAGATGCCATAGCCATTGCCTGTCACAAGTCCGTCCTGTTATGCCCCCTCTGCCTCAGTAACTCTCCGATCTACCATCTCCGTATGCCAGTTTTGCGGATGTCTTCTGCAAGCGACAGGCACTTTGCCTCCACATTATGACTGTCCCATTGAACTGGTTCCAAATGCTTCTCTTCCCCGTGGATGGGTATATCCTCTCTCCTTGCCAGAGACTTTATCTATGTCAGGAGAATTTGGAGAGGGGTTTAATACGAAAATCATCCTCCCCTTCGTTAAGAAGAGAGACGGATCTCTTCGACCCTGCATTGACTACCGTGGTCTCAACCAGATCACGGTCAAGAGCAAATACCCGTTGCCACTTATTTCCGAGCTGTTTGTTCGCATACGAGGAGCCCAAATTTTTTCTAAGTTAGGCCTGCGGGGGGCTTATAACCTAATCCGGATTCGCCGGGGTGACGAATGGTAGACGGCATTTAACACCCGTGATGGCCACTACGAATACCTAGTGATGCCCTTCGGACTGTGTAACGCTCCCGCAGTGTTTCAGGAATTCGTCAATGATATTTTCCGAGATCTCCTCTATATGTGTGTTGTAGTTTATCTCGATATTTTGATTTTCTCCCCAGATCTGATGACCCATCGGAGGCATGTCTGTCAGGTTCTTCTGCGACTAAGAAAGAATCGCTTATATGCCAAGTTGGAGAAGTGCGTCTTTGAAAGGAGGTCTTTGCCCTTCCTGGGCTACATCATCTCGGATCAAGGTCTTAAGATGGATCCTGAGAAACTAAAGTCTGTCCAGGAATGGGTACGTCCTCAAGGCCTGAGGGCCATACAGCGGTTCCTGGGTTTCGCCAATTTCTACCTGCAGTTTATTCCAAACTTCTCATCTCTGATGGTTCCCATCTCTACCCTTACCAAGAAGGGTGTGAACGCCAAGGTGTGGACTCCAGAAGCAGAATCCGCATTTATTAGCCTCAAGAATGCCTTCACTTCAGCCTCGATGCTCCATCATCATGACGTATCTCGGCAGTTCTCATTGGAGGTGAACGCTTCCTCTGTTGGTGCAGGTGCACTTCTGTTCCAGAGGAGCTCCAAAGGAAAGGCAGTAGTATGTGGCTATTACTCAAGACTTTTTTCTTCTGCAGAGCGCAATTACTCTATTGGAGATCGGGAGCTACTGGCCATCAAATAGGCTCTGGAGGAGTGGAGACATCTTCTAGAGGGTGCAGCTCACCCCATCTTGGTCTACACCGACCACAAGAACCTTACGTATCTTCAGTCCGCCCAATGACTAAATCCCCGTTAAGCCAGGTGGTCGTTGTTCTTCACCCGTTTCCAATTTGTGCTCCACTACTGTCCCGCTGACAAGAATGTGAGGGCCGATGCCCTGTCCAGGTCATTTGAGATGGATGACACGGGGGAGTCCCTTTCATAGACCCGTCCTGCTTTGTCACTGCTAATCCTTTGCAGGTTAGAGACATCCCTCCGGGGAGGACTTTTGTTCGGTTGGCAGACAGGAGAAGAATTCTCCGCTGGGGACACAATTCTAAACTGGCTGGGCACGCTGGTGTCCGTAAAACCCAAAACCTGATTGCTCGTCAATTCTGGTGGCTCACACTACCTAAAGATGTTCTGGGCTTTGAATCTTCTTGCACGGTGTGTGCTTCTAACAAAGTTACTCACTCTAAGCCTGCCGGCCTGCTTCAACCTCTGCCTGTACCCAATAACCCTTGGCAGCACATTGCAATGGACTTTGTCACAGACCTTCCCCCCTCAGCAGGATGCAACACTGTCTTGGTGGTGGTGGACTGATTCTCAAAGATGGCCTACCTTCTGCTCCCCGACTAGCGAGTCTCTTCATTCAACACATCTTTCGCTTGCATGGCTTGCCTCTTCACATTGTGTCCGACCGGGGGGTTCAATTTACCTCAAAGTTCTGGAGAGCCCTCTGTAAACTCCAGTATGTGAGATTGGACTTTTCCACAGCCTATCATCCCCAGTCCAATGGGCAAGTCGAGAGGATCAACCAGATCATGGAGAATTATCTCCGCCACTTCATCTCTTTACAGCACGATAACTGGGTACATCTTTTTCCTTGGGCCGAGTTCTTGTACGACAACCACACAAGTGAGTCCACCACTTCCACTTCGTTTCACATTGTGTACAGTCAACATCCAAGAGTCCCTTTTCCTGTGTCAACTATATCTCAGGTACCCGCTGAGGACTCTGCATTTGGGGATTTTCTGCAGATCTGGCAACAGACCCGGTCCTCTATTTTGCTGGCAGTCGATCGCATGAAGTGAAAAGCGGATACAAAGAGAAGAGAGCCACCTCAGTATCTTCCAGGTACCAAAGTCTGGCTGTCCTCTCGGAACTTCCGTTTGGAGGTGCCTTCATACAAGTTTGCTCCCAGGTTCCTTGGTCCTTTTGAAATTCTGCAACAAATAAACCCTGTCTCCTATAGGCTGCGGCTGCCTCCTATCCTCAGAATCCCCAACTCCTGTCATGTGTCCCTCCTGAAACCAGTGGTCCTGAACCGCTACAGCAAGACTTCTAGTTCCACAATTGCTCCCAGCGGTTATTCTAATGTATTCGAGGTGAGGGAGATCCTGGACTCCAAAAGAGTAGGAGGAAGGACTTTCTATTTGGTGGACTGGAGAGGGTTTGTTCCTGAGGAGAGGTCCTGGGAGTCGGAAGAGAACCTCATTACTCCTGCTCTTATTAAAAAATTCCTCTCTCGCTCTGGTCCCAAGAAGAGGGGGCGTAAGAGGGGGGATACTGTAGCATCCATCGCCACGGGCCATTGGGTTTACTCACCTCCCGACGCCCGCAGACATGGATCTGTGAGCGCTGGTCTCCATCTCCTTCCTAGGAGACGCCAGTGCTCACTTCCGCTCCGGTCCGCTGTGTCCCATAGGGTGCACGCGCACGCTCGTGCCAGCTCTTAAAGGGCCAGCGCACGTACATGGAAAACAATCATCATCATCATCAATCCACATGATTTCCTGGATTGTTGTTACCCGTGCCCTGTTACCTGTTCCTGTATCCCGTGCCGTGTTCTCGTTCCTGTGCCTACTAGTGCTGGAGCCGTGACCTACTGCACCTGCTGTCGTTTGCCACATCCAGTGTCTTCTGCAACGTCCTGTGTCTTCTGCCAAGTCCAGTGTCTTCTGCCACGTCCAGTGTCTTCTGCCACGTCTTGTACTGCCCGCCACGTCTGGCGCAACCTGCTGCACCGACCCCCATCCGTGCTGAAGCCACAGCCACCGTCTGGACTAGAATAAATATTGGGATGCACTCCTCAATTTGTTGGTGTGGTGCTAGTAGGGTAGGGACGAAGATCCCACAATATAAGGAAATATAACCCCAGCACACACAAAAGTACAAAAGATATCAAGATGTAAACTATATTTAAGTTTTATTGCAACAAAATATTTGTATTGTAGTAGTAAGCGACTATATAGGACGTTTCGGCCGACCCACGGCCTTTGTCACTGTCGCTGATTTGTAGATGTCTCTGATATGGGATGTCCACCGGATCTGTCCTGTCTGGACTAGTTCAGGTACCTGTGTGTTACGAACTACTATAGACTTTTGTATAGACTGGGACCCGGTCAGCTGGCTCTCTGCTACGGCGGAGCGGGCCTAGTGGGTCCACATACCCTGTGACAGTGACATATATGTTGGGGCAACATGGGCTATGTGAGTAGGACTAATGGTGGAATAATGATAAACGATTCACTGTCTCTAGATAATTTATAAAATAACTGCCTGTCTTTAGGGGATGTTAATAAATAAAAAATAAAAAAATACACAAAGGAGACAGTGAGAAGTATATAAGAGCTGCTCCTCGCAGACACTGACAGACATGATGATGAGATGTTGCTGGAGGTAGAAATACTTTATAACTTCTGCTCCTTAATAATCTACTATTTCCCTTTTAGATACCTGGACAGTGTCACCTGAATGCCAGGGATCACATGATGGGGGGTTATATGACTGTCCATTTAGTTATCTTATAGGTGCTTTTTTTTATGGACAAATCTGTGGGTTATACCATTTTTTGTGTTTTTAGACATAGACAACTGCACTGATATAAGAAATGTATTTGCGCAAAATTTTAGATATATGCATATTACAAATCTGTATGATTTTCTATTCTATAAATAAATGAATAGAAAAAAGTAAATAGCGGACAACACCTTTAATTCAAGCTGTACATTTCTTCCTAATAAATGTATGAAAACTTTACCATCCTTACCAGTACAAACATACAGTAGTTTGAAAAAAAAAATACCAGTGAATTTAAGAAAGCAAATAAAGCGCAAAGTCATTATAATAACTTTTATTTGCCTAAATGCAAATGCACTGGAAATACTACACATTTAATTCCAAATCAAAACAGTAACAACATTTATCCAGTCTGTGTTAATCCTTTACAGAAAGTAAAGAAAAAGGAATATTAGGCTGTTCAATAGCAGTGCCAGCATTTCTCTTTAAAAACTCAAAAATTGAATGTATAAATGGAAAAAATGTTTCAGATGTCACTTTACTGAAGTAATATTTAGTGGCATAGCCATTGTTTCTGAGAACTGCTTGACATCAGTGTTGCATGGAGTCGACCAACCACTGGCACCTCTGAACAGGTATCCAGTCCAGGAAGATTGGACGACATTCCACAGTTCTTCTGCATTTTTGAGTTTTGCCTCATAAACTACATTTTTTATGTCACCCCACAAGTTCTCTATGGGATTGAGGTCAGGGGATTGGGCTGGCCACTCCATTACCTCAATCCTCTTCGTCTGTAACCAAGATGTTGTTCGCTTACTGGTATGTTTTGGGTCATTGTCGTGTTGAAACATCCATTTCAAGGGCATTTCTTCTTCGGCATAGGGCAACATGATCTTTGCTATGTTGAAATACCACTTTTACCAAAAAACATTGATTTATCAGGTTAATGATGTTGGACTGCTATTTATTTGAACACTACTGTACATATGCCATGAATCCAGCATTATAGGAGTCACTGACTGAATTAATTTGCTCCACAATCCGAGTGTAGAATTTCACAAAAAGATATTGTAGCATAATTTCCATAATACAAGGTGAATCAAAAGTCTCCATACATAGGGAATAGTGGTTCTCAAAAACTGGCTATCACTGGCCTTGGGGTTCTCCATAGGAACCGGCAATTTCTTTTACTGTTCTTGAAAAATGAAAGCTGGACTATGATTGGTTGCTATAAGCAGGAACAGTTTATGTTAAATGTTGGTGGGTCTCACTTATAAACGAATGTGTATGGGAATTTCAAGATGTCTAACGCTTTTGTTCTGCTGATGCCAGAAATGTCTGACAGAGACAGGTCAGTCATCAATATCGCTTTCATTCGAACACGAAAATATCTAGCTTATGGATAAATGACTAGAAACCGCAATGCAAAATCTGTAACCTGGCCCCCTCAACTACCATGCACCATTTATAATTGGTGTCTTATTATGTGGCAGCGAGCCCATTGGACCCTATAAGTTACCAGGGCCTATATGCTACTACTGCTCCTACTATTGTTACACCCTTGAATGAAACCCCCTATTCTGTATATATGAAGGCTTCTGAATCAACCAGTCCCAAGTGCCAACGATGTAATCAAGAAAAAAGTGTTCACCATTACTCAGTCCCCTTCTTACTACAGCTATCTTTGTTCTCCAAAGCTGGAAACAGTTATAAATGTGGAAAGACATGCGCTACTATAGAAACGTTACTGTATTATAATACAAAGATTCCTTAAATGATACCAATTATACGCATACTATAAAAACTTGCTGCATCCTTCTGGTGAATGCTCAGCCAACAACACTTACAACTTTTGCTGACTGAGATTTCTGGAACATCTTTACTGCAGTTTTTTCATTAAACACCCCACTAAGGCTAAACCTAACACTCAATTATCTACTTAGTTTTACTTTTACTATAAGGCAGGCACACAATCATAAGGGCATTGTCTGTCCTAAAACAATAGCAGTGAGTTTAAGGGCTATTCTCTGTGCACGTACAGCAATACGGGTCTATAGTGAATCCATGTGATGCGTTACTCAGGCACCATATTCTCCATGAGAAAATCCCTCTGTGTAAAATCGCCGATACAGAATAGGTCTGTATTCGGGATCTGTATGCATGAGGGGAATTGCAAGGGAAATTGATGGGGGTCATAACATAGGATATAAAACCTAGGTTGATGGTCATTAAAAGTATTCCTATTTTGGATAAATTTGTAAAAAATGTCTAATCCCAATCCCATAAGACACCATTAATATATGGTTCACGGTGTAATGAGTCTGATGTGGAAATTGGCATATATAATGTGAAATACAAGCATTAATTGTTGATGGCAGGCTGGGCAAGCAAGGGAAAGCATTGCACATACCTGTCTGTTTTTCCCTTTAATTGTCTGCAGAACCTCATGTCTATGGGCTTGTAATGTGGACAACACAGGCCTTTCATCGGGTCTCCCCCCCCCCCCCTCCTCCGCTCAGTCCACTCTTTTGGCAAAAAGTATAGTTTAAAGCTCTAGCTGGGTCAAACAAATCTCAGGTAAAAAAAAACTTGTATCTGACATTTATTAATGTACTTTAATATTTCTAATTTAAATCATTGCCTTGTTGTTTGCTCTACATAGTGGTGATCTCCCACAGCGAAGGAAATTCCCACATTGCAGTCAATGTGTTGCTTAAAAAGAAAAAAAAAGCCTCAAATCTTTAGAAACGTTTATTTAATGTACTGCCAAAGCATCTGAAAATAATTACTAATTAAAAGGAAACTTTGACATGTAGCTTCCCACGCCTGGGACAAATGTGTTAGTGAAAGCTCAGCATCTGCTTTAGGATCGCTTTGACATCATTCTGAACATTTTAAAAAACGGTTCAAAAGTCTGTGCTTCAATGTATAACCACGTTAGTGACGATATCTTATACATTGGTCTTTATTATCACTGGGAGTAATGGAACAAAAGGATACATGGCCACAAAGTGTTTTAATGAGGGATGTTCTGCAAACAGTGCGTGTCATATGTGTTAAATCCATTTCAAAGAGTCCTTAAAAGTTACTTGCGTGACTGGGAACAGTAGAGACACGGGACTCGGTTATTAAAAGAGATGAGCAAAACTCAAACCCCTTCCCCGAGGAAACAACATAAAGTAAACATGCAGTTTTATTTTATGTGACTCACTAGTTAAAGTACTGTGTGGAGCGTACAGCCAAAATGTTGTACCTTTTAATGTCTGCATATGAGAAATGGTGACTGCCTAGTGGCTGGGAAGAATATCACAAGACTGGGTATACACAGAGATTTCTGACAAATCAGATCAGCCTCAATATCTGAAAGAAGTAATTCCTACAGAAAAAAAAAATGCTTTCCAAATTTTCTATCATTATTAGAGTAAAATCCTCCTATTCTTTATAATTGGGAAATCATAATTGATTTAGGGCAGTTTGAAGAGGCAGCATGTCGTATCAGAATGCTACTGGAGTGTTAAATCAGGCATACGACATACTCATGTAAAAAAAAAATCGAGAATTTTTTAATTCTGAAATTTGAGGTTCCCCATAAATTGGAGCAGGAATGAGTGAAGGGGATTTAAACCTGCCTTGTGCCACATGATCTTCTGCACCTATATGGTAGAGGAGACATAAGGGTTAAGTTGAGTATCCTCGAATAGTTTAAAAGGTAAGCATGTATATGTATAATAGTCAGAGTGCCTTAGTGAAATGTTTATATTTGAAGTGACATATGAAAGTGGATGAACCTAGAATCTAATCCTTCACTATTGTGTGTTAAGGAAATGGAGGCCTCCATTGTACAGTGCAATTCTGGGGAGTTTGTGATTTCTCACAAAGCTCCCGTAAAAGGACCATATTGGTTTTCAACCTTTGGTGTCAGGTACAGTATATGGGAGGTTATAGGAGGAAAGAGAGTTTAGTATTCGTTACCATTTTTAAAACGTTTCCTCTGTCGTAGAAAGAGTGGTTAGAGGGTTGCCAGGATTGTATCATTAGTTAATGTGGGGCTTGATATTCATGGAATACAGAACATGGGTTTGCTTGCAATGAGTACACCAAAGTATTTAATAGTATGAATTGCCTATTTAAAGTGTAACTAAACTTTCAGAAAACTTCTGACATGTCAGAGTGACATGTTAGAAGTTTTGATTGGTGGGGGTCCACTTAGTTTCTGTTCGGCTTTTTTTGGAAAGCCGAGCAGTTGGACTTTCTATTGAGTCCGTACATCGTTAGGTCGACATTCCGGGAAAAGCAGATCAGAAACGGAGCGGCTCAGCGCTTCTGAAAGTTTACCCTTTAAAGGGAATGTGTTGGCAGAAAAACATGTTTGTTTTTTTTTAATTAAACATTTAGTGTGTAGGTGATTAAACATTGTTCAAATTTTTTTTATTTTTTTCACGAGTCAGGAAATATTATAAATTAGATTCTAATTTATAATATTTCCCATTGCTGGTCACTAGATGGAGCTATTCCCAAAATTGCAGCATTGCAAAATTGGGTAAAAAGCCCTCGCTCTAGTGAGCTCTCAGCATCCCCCCCTCCTTTATCCTGGCTAGTGCCGGGATAAACGAGGGGTTTGAACGGTCTAACCTCCTACACTGTGTGTCGCCATTTTTTGAGCTAACACACAGTGTAGTAGGTTTACATACAGTAGTAAACGTACACAAACACGAACATACATTGAAATCTCTTACCTGCTCCTGCCGCCGCGGCTCCCTCCGGCCCGTCCGCTCTGTCTGCTGCCGCTGGTCCAAGTGCACAAGTCCGGAAGCCGCGACCGGAAGTAGTAATCTTACTGTCCGGCCGCGACTTCCGGTCCACAGGAAAATGGCGCCGGACGGCGCCAATTTCAAATTGGACTGTGTGGGAGCGGCGCATGCGCAGTTCCCACACAGACGGCGTACACAGAAGTGGATGGGACGGGAGCCGTTCGCAGTCCCTATGGGACTGTGGCTGCCATATTCCATGTCTGTATGTGTCGTTAATCGACACATACAGAAATGGAACAAAAAATGGCAGCCCCCATAGGGAAGAAAAAGTGTAAAAATAAGAAAAAGTAAAACACAAACACACAAATAAATATAAACGTTTTTAATAAAGCACTAACATCTTTAACATATGAAAAAAAAAATTGTGATGACACTGTTCCTTTAAGGCTAGTGAAGCAGGGCCCTTCAGTAGCATCACTTCGGACTTAGGTGATATGTTAGTCTATGGGGCCGTGCAGACTGTTTGTGAGTTTCACGCAGAGTGTGTCCGCTGCGTAAAACTCACGACATGTCCAATATTTGTGTGTTGTTCGCGCTTCACGCACCCATTGAAGTCAATGTGTGCGTGAAAATCACGCGCAGCACACGGAAGCACTTCCGTGTGACGCACGTGATTCGCGCAACAGCAGTAAAAAGTATGAATGAAAACAGAAAAGCACCACGTGCTTTTCTGTTTACAAACATACAAACAGAGGGTCATAATGATGGCGGCTGCGCGAAAATCACGCAGCCACGCATCGTACGCGGCTGACACACGGAGCTGTTAAATACCGTTTGCGTGCGTAAAACGCCATGTTTTTTGCACGCGCAAAACGCACACACTCGTGTAAATCCGGCCTAAGAGTGAGCCGTATGTGGTGGTTACGTCTACAAGAGGCAGTAAAATATTGTATAACTTTTTCTTGTATAATGATTCATCTTTATATTTATTAATCTGGAACTACACTTTAATTAGACCAAGCCCTATTAGCTAATCAAATATGCCAAAAAGCATCACATGGCAACAAATTCTTCCTGAATAACTAATTTATTTTTGTATATGTCGGATGGCTATGAGGCATTTGGTCTCGTTAATTACCATAGAGTGTGCCATAACGTGACTTTTTAATCAGATGACATTTAAGGTCTCGTCCACACGTAGTGGAAGTGCTGCGTATTTTCCGTCCGGAATTGCGGACGGAAAATACACTGCAAAATACATTAATCCTCAAAATGGGTGAGATCCAACAAATCTCATCCACACGCTGCGTAAATATTCAGAGAAAAAATTGACCTGCGGTGCGTATTCTTCATACCGCAGCATGTGAATTCCTGCTGCGGAAAGTGGACTGAATTGCTGCGTATTTCAGAGGAGATGTCACCATCTCCCAACATTGTGATAAACGCAGCAAAATACGCACCATTTTCTGCAGTAAAAAAAGCAGGAAATGGTGCGTTTTTGCCGCAGTGGAATGTCTGCTACTTTCTACGGAATTGCTGCAGAAATTATCTGCAGCAATTACGTTACGTATGGACAAGCCCTTATAATCCTTGATGCATCCTCAGACAGCAGGGAAAATGTAGTATTACATGGCCATCCAGCACCGGAGTAGGGTTTACTCGGCTCACCAAAGGGCCGAGTAAATGATGCTGAGGGATCACCCTCGATTTGTACAGAACATGTGCATGTTCACTTTTTAATTGCGTTGTAATTTTTCTTGTTATCATTAAACATGCCGAAAATGTAAACAATATAATCTAATAGATTATTTTATAATGAACTCATAAAAATAAACCCTAGTGTCAAGTGATAGACTCATTTGGAGGTGACTATGGAGCCAATCTTCTGCTGAACCTTTGAAGGCCATTATTGTGTTGGAGCCTGGGCCCACCAGAGGATCCTCTGTTACTCTGGTGGGCCGATCCAACCCTGTGCCCGACAAATAAATCGTGACCATGTAATACACTCTTTGGGAGAAGTTTTAGTCTCTAGCTAATAGAGGGGGGGGGGGGGTCACAAGCGGGGAGTCCCCCCTGTGTGACATCCAAATTGCTCATTTGTTGCATTTATTTATAGTGTTACCAGAAATGAGAAAGCTGCTCTTATCATCTTTCCAAAAGCTGCTCTAAATCTGTTTTCCAATCATTCCAGTATATCAAACAAGTATGCCATTACATAACTAGGATTACATAATAAACCGACCCCATATTCCCGATGCAAGACAAAAATAACAAAGACATGACAAATGCCAATGTGATATCAACAGTTCATCACAGATCATTGTCTGATCTGTGTTCTTAGCAATCATTACACAAGTGATTCTGTTTGGGGTACTATGAAACATAGAGCAGGAGCGGAAGCCACATAGATGTGGGGGTAGTGTAGGTGTGATGCCAGGAATTAAGATATTTCAATAACAAAACAAAAAATATTCCGAAATGAAAAACAGTAAATAAAAGCATGTTAATTTCTGCAGATTGTATTTTCCTGTGTTGGCTCATACTTAGAAGACATGAGTAGTTTATTTTTGGGGATCATCCAACGTCTAACTTGCATTTGCCAATAGAACAGTAGAGCATCTGCAGTCTCAATGTACAGCAATAAGTGATAAATAGTATCCTAATTTATTGCATCTGGCTGACTTATCTTTTCTGATGGAAATCATGCACTGCTTAAACCAGTGTGAGTTAAATCTTGTTTTATATTTCCTCAGCTGTTCTGTATAGGACCACCAACTGTGCAGTTCGTTGGCGGTTATAGACAGCTCGGGGGATCCAGTACAAGGACAGCATATGGGCCCCTTGCTATCCAATATCTTACCATAGATCACCCCTTATATCGCTCTAACAATCCATCAGTAATTGTTGGCTATAAAATGTATTACCTCAGGCATTAACATGTAACCTAATAGATAGAAGAAGGCTACTTTAAGGTGACAGTGGGCCCCTCACCTACTGGGCCCCTGTGCAGCTGCACAGGTTGCACCAATGGTATGTCCGTCCCTGGTGCAGTTCATTTGTTGGGCTAAAATCCAAAGCTTATTACAAGCAGAGATCCACTTTTTTTATTTATTTTTTTAACATTTTTTTTATTGAACATTCCAAACACTTACTGAAATTCTGAATATTCACGTCATCTTACAGAATGTGACAATGACAGAGAAAAACAACAAAGCGCACAATAGTGCATGAAACTGTGTATACAGGTGTGAACAGAGTGCAAGTGATGCTAACCTGGTGTGGTTATGCAGGGAGCATAACATCCAGTGAAGCAGAATCCGAGATACCTCAACGGTATAATGGTATTGGAGTTTAGGTTGCAGCCCAGGACCCGGTTTGAGAACTTAGCAAGAAGTCTCAATGTTGATATGGAGGGAATAAAAAGAAGACAAACGGGTACTTTTCCAGGCGCTGCCGATCGGAATATCATCCGTGATGAGTGCGATCCATATGTCTCAAGAATGGAGACAAGGTAAGTAGTTGAAGGATTTAATGGTGCAGGTATATATAACAACAGCAGACTGTTTAACAGCGGACTGTTTCGAAACTGGACCGGTTTCTTCCTCAGGTAGAATACAAATGAACAGGTGGGTGGGGTGTCGGTTAAATAACCGAGTTAAAGGTCGGTTTGAGGTAAGAACTACCGGGTCAGGTATACAGGTCAAATCTGATAAACATACATATGAAACAATACAAATAATTTTACAAATAATTATAAACAATTAGATAAAAATGTTAGATAAAAAAGTGTCTGTGTTGCGTTAAAAACTTATTTGACTTCCAATTATTATATAATAAATAACAATTAAAAAATTATTTTATTATTATGGTTCAAAAAAATTTATGTATATATATTTTATCTTAAAAAATGTATGTGAGTTGGTAAAAGGATCTATGAAGGATATCTTCATAGATCCTTTTACCAACTCACATACATTTTTTAAGATAAAATATATATACATATATATTTTATTTTTTTTCAACTACTTACCTTGTCTCCATTCTTGAGACATATGGATCGCACTCATCACGGATGATATTCCGATCTGCAGCGCCTGGAAAAGTACCTTCTTTTTTCTTCTTTTTATTCCCTCCATCTTACAGAATGTAACATTTAAGTTTACAAACAAACAAGTTTCGCCTTTAAACTTCATCTGATATGCAGTAATATGTGTACTGGAATCATAAAAAATAACAGAGCAGTATATATGCATCAATACAGTACAATATGTATCATATTTTACAAAACCAAAGTAAAATAATAACCATAATCACAAATTACCTTACGTTTGGCAGACATCTAAGGGCCTGTTCACATTAGCGTTGGCTTTCCATTGAGGAGTTTCGTCGGAGGTTCCAGTCATGGAACCCCTCAACGGAAAGGTAAATGGAAACCTTAGCCTCCATTTGCATCACCATTGATATCAATGGTGACAGAAACATTGCTAATGGTTTCCGTTTGTCACCATTCTGGAAACCTCCGACGGAACCCCCTCAAAAGAAAGCCAACGCTGATGTGAACAGAACAGGCCCTTACATATTTTTCCCAAAAACATTGGGTCTTTTCTTGTTCCCTAGTCTCCGAGTGTACTGTATATCCCCAACTAGTCCCTCGTCTCAATATATTTCAATTTACCCAGATTCCCTTTGAAATCTTCTGTGAGATACCATGTTGTATATTGGAATCCCGCCATCATTTCACCAATATCTGCAGTGGAGAACTGTGTGACAATAAATTGTTTCCATCTTTTGAAAAATCCCTTTGTTTTCTTTTCTTTGTCTTTCTGCTTCAATCCTATCTGAGTAAAGGTATTTTTTTAACTGCTGTATCAGCTGATCTATTGTTGGTATTTTCAGTACCAGCCAATTTCTCAAAATACATCTTTTAGCTACGAGTAATACTATGTGTATCAGCGGCACTATAGGTGTAGAGGAAGTTTCCTCGTCCGTCCCCAAGGGAGCCACTGAGTTGAAGAGTATAGGCATAGGAGCTATCTGCAATGACCCATCCCAGAATTTTTTTATGTAATCTAATACTTCTTTCCAGTATCGCTGTGTGTCAGGACACAACTAAATGCCATGATATAGAGCTGTATGTGGTTGCTTGCACTTCGGACAGGCATGCAATCTATCTGGGCAATTTGCACTGGGTGGTATGTTGAAAGCATAGATGGCGGCATGCATTCATTTGAAATTAGACTCTCTCCAGACCTCATTTACGACCTGTTTTAGTACAATGTTCCATCCTTCCAGCATATGTGTATTATATGTCTGAGATTTTTAATATGCGCCTCCAATATGCAAAGTGGTGCATGGGATCTATCCGAATATTTTGATCTTTAAAGGGAATGTGTCGCTAGAATTATTATTTGTGATTACACATTGTTTTCATTTTTTTAATTTTTTAACAAGTCAGGAAATATTATAAATTATAACATTTCCATGTGCTGGGCACTAGAGGGAGCAGTTCCCAAAATTGCAGCATGGTCAATGTGGTAAAGCAACCTCATTGATTTATGCTGCAAATTTGGGGTGGACACACTCTCTAGTGTCCTCACACAATCCCCCCTCCCTTCTTCTTGCTAGTGCCAGGAAAAGGAAGGGTTTAAATCTTCAAACCTTCTACACTGTGTGCCGCCATTTTCTGAGCGACTGCACAGTGTAGGAGGATTAGATACAGGGCTCAGCAGACAGTATCACACGAACATAATACACACATCACATACACGAACATAAATTACCTGCCGCCTCCGCTGGTCTACACTCCTATTCCTTGCGCCTGAACATATGGCCGGAAGCCGCGGCCGGAAGTCGTCATCTGACTGTCCGGCAGCGGCTTCCGGTTCACATGAAAATGGCGCTGGATTTCGCTCTGAAAACGAGCTTCGATTTGGTCTGTGTGGGAGCTGCGCATGCGCCGTTCCCACACAGATGGCGTACGCTTCTGAGAATGGAACGGCTCCTGTTCGCATTCCCTATGAGGTTGTATGTGCCATATTCCATCTCTGTATGTGTCGTTAATCGACACATATAGAGATGGAAAAAAATGGTAGCCCCCATAGAGAAGTAAAAGTAAGAACAATGTAAAAAGTAGAACATGAGAACACAAATAAATAAAATTATTAAAAGCAATATGATAAAAAAGAAAAAAAATCATGACACCTTCCCTTTAAGTGTTTTATATAGGATGGATAACGACTTTCTATGTGGGTTATCCCCACTAAGGCCGCCAAATGCGTTGTCCACTATTTCTTTTTCCAAGGTCCTTACTATTGTTATACGGAAGGATTTTATTTGCAAAGTACCCTACCAATTCAGTTAAAGTTTTCAATCGAGGTTCTGAGTGGTGCAATATGTGTCCTACTGTTTTTATACCTTTCTGTTTCCACGTATTGAAAAGATTACTTGAACTTCCCGCTCGGAATTCTATATGAGACCATAGTGGCAGATATTTGGACAACTGATATGATAAGCCATACTTTTTTCTCACCTCCTTCCAACACATAATGATATCTCGCAGAAGAAGCAGAGCCCTTAACATGTCACGGAAGGGATGCCAGTTTGGTGTGTAACAAAGCTGCGAGATCACACTCTCTGGCTAGCGCAGTGTTTACTCTGTAGTTGGAATAGTTATTAGAATGATGTATCCAATCCAAGACATATCGAAAAAGGCTATCAATATTATATCGTCTCAAGTGTGGAATATTAACCCCACCCTGCCAATGATAACCTTGTAATTTAATCAGTGAAATACGTGAGCGTCTGTTTAACCATATGATTTTGGAGATAGCTGTATTAAACTACCTGACATCTTTATGATGTATTAAGATAGGCAAAGTCTGTAGTGGGTATAATAACCTGGCAAACAAAATCATCTTAACTAGATGGCACCTGCCGAGAAACGAAAGTGGCAAGGTAACCCATCTTTCGAGTTCCATTTTTATTTTGCGGAAAAGTGTTTTGTAATTTAAATTTTGTAAGGATCCCAGCATTTTTTCTATATTGATCTCTTGGTAAGTTATGTGGCTTCTAGCAATTTTTATGCCCCTCTGCAGGATTTCTCTATCTCTTGAATGCTTGTGTGAAGTTAAGCCTAGCAATTCACACTTATTTGGATTTATTTTGAGTCCAGTAAATGATCCATAGGTATGTATCAACTCAAAGAACGTAGGTTTTGTATTGGGTGTAAGAGAAATAATAAAATGTCATCAGCAAAGATAGCTGATTTCACTTCCTCTTTTCCTATGTGTATACCAGTGAACGTTTGACTGGTGTCTAAAACATGAGCCAGCAGTTCCAACGCTAAATTGAACAGAAGTGGCAATAGGGGGCATCCCTGTCTCGTCCCTTTATGTAATGTAAAAGTTGGGGATCGTAATTCCCGGTGTGCATATGGTTGCGGTAGGATTAGCGTATAATGAAGCTAAATACAGCCTAAACCCCCCTTTAATTTTATTAAATTTGTCCAGGACCAAGATCAGCCATCGCCTCCCCACATTGTCAAAAGCTTTTTCAGCATCTAGTGAAACAAGTGCTGATTGGTTGTATAACGATGGCCTAACCTTACTCTCGTCCATCACCCCTATAACTTTCCTGATATTAGTCACTGCCGCTCTGCTTTTAACAAATCCAACTGGTGATGGGCCCACCAAAAAGAGCATTATAGTTGCTAGCCTTGCAGACATTATTTTAGAAATCAGTTTAAGATCTTGGTTAATGAGTGAGATTGGTCTATATGAGCCAGGTTGCAAGGGATCTTTTCCAGGCTTAGGCAAGAATTTTATATAGGCCACATTTGCTGCATCAGGCAGGCCGGAACCTTTCAATAATGAATTCAAATAGGACAATAGAGTTGGGGAGATTTGTTCCTTTAAGATTTTGTAAAATTCAGCCGGATAACCATTTAGTCCCCAATAGCTGATTGTAACTCTTCAATTGCTAGTGGAGCACTAAGGTCTTCCTGCTGCTCAGGAGATAAAGTAGGCAAAAACAAATTAGAAAAGAACTGTTTCCCTTGGTCGTCATTTTGTGAGTGTATGTGTCCGCTTATAAGTTTTGATGAAAGGTTTTTAGAATGTTATTTATCTTTCTAGGATTGGAATGTGTGTGTCCTTTACCATCTTTTAATCTGGTTATTTGTGTGTGCAGTCGAAAGCCTCTCGATAATCCTGCCAATAACCTTCCGGCTTTGTTACCGAATCGAAAAATTTCAGCTTCATAAAGCGATCCACCAAATTTCTCCTTTCTGTCTAACCACAATTCATAGATGTGTTTTGCTTCTATCCATTTAGCTTGCTTGTCCGGTGTCGGGTCAGCTAAGAAAGTCGAGTATGCTCCTCTAACAATGTCACTATACTCCTTATATTTTTGAAAGGTCTGTTTTTTCTTGTATGCTACATGGGCCATAAGTCTCCAACGTATGATGGCTTTAGCCATTTCCTAATATAACATGTGATTGGATCTGTGTGTGGCATTATCACTATCCTATTCCAACCACCAACCTCTCAATGTATCCTGGAAGCCATCATCTTTAGCAAGGAAGGTTGGAAATGTCCAACTAAAGTCTCCCCCCTTAGGATGGGTGTCTGTTAACAATAACCTCACTGGAGCATGATCGGATATAATCATAGCTGTTATATCTGCCTGTTCTACTCTGTGCAGCAAATGTGGACCCAAGAAAACAGTCTAAACAAGACCAAGACATGATATGATGAAAACAAAGTATATTCCCTATCATCTGGATGTACGTATCTCCAACTGTCACTTAACTGAGTAGCATGTAAGAGATCGGGTAAGACTCCATCTGTAGCGAGAGGTTGTGTGTCAACATTTATTTGTTTAACCTCAGCACTATTCATGACTGAGTTAAAATCTCCTCCCACCAATTTATTTATTCAAGGATCCATTAACAGTTCATATTGAAGAGCCTGAAAGTAGGTGCGGTTATTAGAGTTAGGTGCATAAACATTGTAAATTCTTATTTCTCCTATCGGACTATCTAATAGGACATGCAATAGACATGCCTCAGCATCTATGTGCTTTGAGTGTACTGTGAAAGTCAGATTCTTATGTAGCAGAATTATAACCCCATTTTTCTTATGAACTGCTGCGGATCCAAAAACCTCCTCCACCCAGTATTTACGCATTCAAAAGAAATCTTTTTCTTCTAAATGCGTTTCCTGAAGCAGGGCTACGTCAGCTTTGAGCTTATTCAAATGTTTTAGGACCATAGATCTCTTATGGGGGGGGGGGGGGGACACAGAATACCCTTAACATTCCATATCACTATTCTCATAAAACAAAAAAGGATAAATGGTTATGGTAGTAGCACATTTGATGAAAATAAGGTATATAGTGCCGAATTTCATTGAGCTTGGCAAAGGCAGGGCACACGTGTACCATTAGTCAAGGTTTGGTGTATCCGTTATATCTGCATCTAACAAATGACAATAACTTGTAACAAACATTTCTTCTCCCTCAATCTCCTTCAGAGATCCACAACGCTTTTTTTTAACTTCACTTTTTTCTGACATGTTAGCTATATCAGGGATAGATTCTGGAAGCTATCAAACATCTGGTTATGCATGTAACATTTGCATAACAACAATAGCCATGAGTATCTTTGTTAGCACTTACATTAACATATTCTACATGATACACTCTAATGATATAACTCTCATATCGTTAATTTTCCAAAAGAAAGGAGTAAAAGAAAGAGAAATGTTCCTTGTAGTACCTACTACTAACAACTAGGCCAAGGAAGAAAAGTTCTTCTCACAAAATGAGTGTCCCTTCAACCTTTCTTAAGTGGGCTGTCTTGCATTCTGCGGTTTTGTAGTAATCTTTTATCTTTAGGCGGTTGATCCTTTGGGAATGAGGTGGTTGGGAGCAAGTCCTTCTCAAGAACTTCTCTGCCATTTTTATGCTGATTATCATCTTTAAATAAATATTTGTTTGCATAGTGCCACTTGGAGTAGAGACTTTTAGAATCGCTGTATACTGTAGCTGAAATTTCCAACCATTTTAATGAAGCGCTGTTTATACCTTGCTGAACATTTAGCGTTTTTTTTTTTAAACTTCTGCCGAATAGTCTCCAAACAAAATGACTGCAGCACCATTTAAAGGAACAGTGTCACCAACATTTTTTTTTTTATATCAGTTTTATGTTAGGGTTTTATTAAAAACGTTTATATTTATTTGTGTGTTTGTGTGTTACTTTTTTCTATTTTTACACTTTTTCTTCCCTATGGGGGCTGCCATTTTTTTTTCCATTTCTGTATGTGTCGATTAACGACACATACAGACATGGAATACGGCAGCTCCAGTCCCATAGGGACTGCGAACGGGGCCCGTTCCATCCACTTTGGTGTACGCCGTGTGTGTGGGAACGGCGCATGCGCCGCTCCCACACAGTCCGATTTGAAATGCGCGCCGTCCGGCGCCATTTTCCTGTGGACCGGAAGTCGCGGCCGGGCAGTAAGATTACTACTTCCGGTCGCGGCTTCCGGACTTGTGCACATGGAGCAGCGGCAGCAGACGGAGCGGACTAGTGTATGTAGACCTTCTACACTGTGTGTTAGCTCAAAAAATGGCGACACACAGTGTAGGAGGTTAGACCGTTCAAACCCCTCGTTTCTCCCGGCACTAGCCAGGATAAAGGAGGGGGGGATTCTGAGAGCTCACTAGAGCGAGGGATTTTTTCCCAATTTTGCAGCATAAAGCAATGCTTTACCACATGCAATGCTGCAATTTTGGGAATTGCTCCATCTATTGACCAGTGCTGGGAAATATTATAAATTGAATCCATTGTGGAAAAAATAAAAAAAATTAGAACAATGTTTAATCACCTACACACTAATTGTTCAACTAAAAAAAAAAAAAACATGTTTTGCTGGCAACACATTCCCTTTAACTTTGTTGGTCCCTGCCGTTTTTTATAGTAGCGCAGTAAAGTTTCTTTATCTGAATAATCAAGGTAGTGCACTATGACTTGCCTGGATCGTTTGCTGGAGCTATGCTGGCCCAGCAGGTTTTGCTGGTCGGGGCCTACCCTGTGTGCTCTTTCCACTTTACGTGGACCATCCATATTTAACACCTTCGATAGATCATATTCACAAATGCGCTTCAAATGCAGCACTGGAATGATTTGTGATAGGCCCACTATACGTACATTATTGCAGCGTGATCTATTTTCTAGATTGTCGATCATGTTCATCATCCGCTGTCTCTCGTTTAAAAGTTCTTGAAGTTTTCCATCCGTTTCAGCAGCATCATCTTCCAACATAGATATGCGCTGTTCCACTTCATCCAGTCGTGTGCCATGTTGGGCGACTTCATTTTGTAATATTTGTAAGGACGCTGAGATAGTATTTGCCAGTGTATCCTGTATGTCTGGTGTTATGCGTTTAGCCACTTCTATGGCCAACTGTTTGTAATCAATCTTCATCGCCACTGACCCTATAACCGGTTCCTCATAGTAGTCATCAGGCAATTGATCCTCATGGTCCGACGACGCATGACCTATTGTCTGCTTATCCTTCCTAGTCTCAGGTGGCATGTTATGTCTTTATTCAAGGTTTATAAGATCCCCACAGAGAGAGAGTTGTAAAGTGGATTTTAGGGCCTTATATATTAGAAACCCTAGATAAGTCACCCCATTTTAAAAACTTCACCCCTCAAAGTATTCAAAACAGCATTTAGAAAGTTTCTTAACCCTTTAGATGTTTCACAGGAATTAAGGCAAAGTAGATGTGACATTTTCAAATTTTTTTTTGTAACACAGAAAGTTTTACCAGAGAAATGCAACTCAATATCTATTGCCCAGATTCTGCAGTTTTTAGAAATACCCCACATGTGGCCCTAGTGCACTTATTGACTGAAGCACAGGCCTCAGAAACAAAGGAACACCTAGAGGATTTTGGGGCCTCCTTTTTATTAGAAAATATTTTAGGCACCATGTCGGGTCTGAAAGGCTCTTGCGGCGCCAAAACAGTGGAAATCCCCCAAAAGTGACCCCATTTTGGAAACTATACCCCTTGAGGAAATTATCTAGGGGTATAGTGAGCATTTTGACACCGCAGGTTTTTTGCATAAATTATTGGAAGTAGGCCGTGAAAATAAAAATCTACATTCTTTCAAAGAAAATGTAGGTTTAGCTAATTTTTTCTAATTTCCACAAGGACTAAAAGGGGAAAATGCACCATTACTTTTGTAAAGCAATTTCTCTCGAGTAAAACAATACCCTGCATGTGGTCATAAAAGGCTGTTTGGACACATGGCAGGGCTTAGAAGGGAAAGAGCGTCATTTGGCTTTTGGAGCTCAAATTTAGCAGGAATGGTTTGCAGAGACCATGTCGCATTTGCAAAGCCCCAAGGGACCAAAACAGTGAATTCACCAAAAAATTGACTCCATTTAGGAAACTGCAACCCTTGAAGAATCCATCTAGGGGTGTAGTGAGCATTTTGAACCCACAGGGGTTTCATAGATTTTATTAGAATTGGGAAGTGAAGATAAAAAAAAATCCTTTTTTCCAATAAGACGTAGCTTTAGCTCAAAATTTTTCATTTTCTCAACAAATAAAGGAATAAAAGAACCCCAACATTTGTAAAGCAACTTCTCTGGAGTACGGTAATGCCCCATTTGTGGTCATAAACTGCTGTTTGGGCGCACGGCAAGGATCAGAAGAGAAGGAGCGCCATTTGGCTTTTGGAGCACAGATTTTGCTGGATTGGTTTCTTGACACCATGTCACATTTGCAAAGCTCCTAAGGTACCAGAACAGTGGAAACTCCCTAAAAGTGACTCCATTCACGAAACTACACCCCTTTAGGAATTCATCTAGGTGTGTAGTGAGCATTTTGACCCCACAGATGTTTCATAGATTTTATTAGAATTGGGCAGTGAAAATAAAAAAAATCTTTTTTCTTCAATAAGACGTAGTTTTAGCTGAAAATGTTTCATTTTCTCAACAAATAAATAAAAAAATCAACCCAACTCTTGTAAAGCAACTTCTCCTGTGTACGGCAATACCACATATGTGGTCATAAACGGCTGTTTGGGCACAGAGTAGGGCTCAGAAGGGAAGGAGCGCCATTTGGCTTTTGGAGTATAGATTTTGCTGGATTGGTTTCTGGGCACTATGTCGCATTTGCAAAGTCCCTGTGGGACCAAAACAGTGGACCCCCCCAGAAGTGACCCCATTTTGGAAACTACACCCCTCAAGGTATTCACCTAGGGGTGTACTTTGCATATTAACCCCACAGGTGATTGTCAGAAATTTGTGTGCACTCGATGTTGCAGAGTGAAAATGGGATTTTTTCCATAGATATGCCAATATGTGGCGCCCAGCTTGTGCCACTGGAGACACACACCCCAAAATTTGTTAAAAGGGTTCTCCCAGGTATGCCGATGCCATATATGTGGAAGTAAACTGCTGTTTGGGCACACTGTATGTTTCAGAAGGGAAGGAGCGCCATTTGGCTTTTGGAGTATAGATTTTGCTGGATTGGTTTCTGGGCACTATGTCGCATTTGCAAAGTCCCTGTGGGACCAAAACAGTGGACCCCCCCAGAAGTGACCCCATTTTGGAAACTACACCCCTCAAGGTATTCACCTAGGGGTGTACTTTGCATATTAACCCCACAGGTGATTGTCAGAAATTTGTGTGCACTCGATGTTGCAGAGTGAAAATGGGATTTTTTCCATAGATATGCCAATATGTGGCGCCCAGCTTGTGCCACTGGAGACACACACCCCAAAAATTGTTAAAAGGGTTCTCCCGGGTATGCCAATGCCATATATGTGGAAGTAAACTGCTGTTTGGGCACACTGTATGTTTCAGAAGGGAGGTAGCGCCATTTGGCTTTTGGAGCCGATACCCCCCATACCCACATACAGCTGTCACCCGGCGGTGATGTCGCTGGCTCAGCTCCTGAGCCAGCTCCATCTGTTTCACGTACAGTTACGTGGAGATGCGGGAAAAGACTATCTCCCATGACGTAACTGTACGTGAAATGGCTGGAAGGGGTTAAAGGGTTATTTTCATCTCGGCCCTTATTTTTTTGGTCCCCGATCAAATGTAAAGGAAACCTATGGATCGCTTCCAATCAAAATAATTTTTACCATGCATTGCAGTTTTTAGGACACCATTTACCCGCTAACTCGCTTACTGCCGATGGCCGATTTATGCGCATAACGCTTCCTGTGCCAATCAACCAGGGCTGTGGTGAACTCACTTGTGTGCCCCGTGCAGCACTTCACACCGCATTCCAAATTATTATGCAAATGTTATTTTTCGCTGATTTTCCTAAATAGCCGATGCAAATGACAGTCAGTATAATCTTCAAGCCATCAACCGTTGGAGTATAATGCAAATTTTATTGATCAAATCTCCTAATGATAACAGATTTATTTTTTAGAAGTAAAAAACTCAAAATGCACTCTTTCAAATTATTATGCACAACAGAGATCAAAACATTTTAAAGGTTGTAAAGAGAACTAAAATGGTAATTTGTTGAATTTGCAGCATCAGGAGGTCATATTTACGGAAATCAAAAGCTCTTTCAATCAAAAAACAGACCAAGTTACATGTTAACATAGGACCCCTTCTTTGATATCACCTTCACAATTCTTGCATCCATTGAATTTGTGAGTATTTGGACAGTTTCTGCTTGAATATCTTTGGAGGATGTCGGAATAGCCTCCCAGAGCTTCGGTTTTGATGTGAGCTGCCTCCCACCCTCATAGATATTTTGCTTGAGGATGCTCCAAAGGTTCTCAATAGGGTTGAGGTCAGGGGAACATGGGGGCCACAACATGAGTTTCTCTCCTTTTATGCCAATTGCAGCCAATGACACAGAGGTATTCTTTGCAGCATGAGATGGTGCATTGTCATGCATGAAGATAATTTTGCCACGGACGGCACAGTTCTTCTTTTTGTACCACGGAAGAAAGTGGTCAGTCATAAACTCTACGTACTTTGCAGAGGTCATTTTCACACCGTCAGGGACCCTAAAGGGGCCTACCAGCTCTCTCCCCATGATTTCAGCCCAAAACATGACTCCGCAACCTACTTGCTGACGTCGCAGCCTTGTTGGGACATGGTGGCCATTCACCAACCATCCACTACGCCATCCATCTGGACCATCCAGGATTGCACTGCACTCATCAGTAAACAACCGGTTTGAAAATTAGTCTTCATGTATTTCTGAGTCCACTGCAACCGTTTCTGCTTGTGAGCATTGTTTAGGGGTGGCCGAATAATAGCTTTATGCACACTTGCAAACCTCTGGAAGATCCTACACCTTGAGGTTCGTGGGACTCCAGAGGCACCAGCGGATTCAAATACCTGTTTGCTGCTTTGCAATGGCATTTTAGCAGCTGCTCTCCTAATCCTATTAATTTGTCTGGCAGAAACCTTCCTCATTATGCCTTTATCTGAACGAACCTGTCTGTGCTCTGAATCAGCCACAAATCTTTTCACAGTACAATGATCACGCCTAAGTTTTCTTGAAATATTCAATGTTTTCATATCTTGTCCAAGGTATTGCACTATTTCACGCTTTTCGGCAGCAGAGAGATCCTTTTTCTTTCCCATATTGCTTGAAACCTGGGGCCTGCTTAATAATGTGGAACGTCCTTCTTAAGTAGTTTTTCTTTGATTGGGCACACCTGGCAAACTAATTATCACAGGTGTCTGAGATTGATTACAATGATCCAAAGAGCCCTAAGACACAATACCATCCATCAGTTTAATTGAAAAACTAATAATTAAATGTTTATGACACTTAAATCCAATGTGCATAATAATTTGGAACATGGTGTAGAATGGCTCCAGGGCTACTGTGCACACCCGGGAGCTGTGGTATAGACTTGAATAGAGCTGCATTGAGGTGGCCGGGCAGGGAGCTCCTGCCCATGTTCTAGCATGCGCATCATGGCCATTCTTCCTGAAAAATGCTCAGATAGAATGGCGCAAGTGTGTATCAATAGGCAGTGTCTTAGAAACAATGAAGGGGACCATAGCTGGGATGTAATCTGGATCTGACAAATGGTACATTACTGAAAAGGAAATGTATATGGTAAAATGCATATTTTGACGATATCTAAAAGTTGAAGTATAATTGCTGAGATGGGAATACCCCTTTAATGAACAACAAATACTCTCTAGGGCAGCACTCCCCAAACAGTGGCTCCGGAGCCTCATGTGGCTCCTAGGCCCCCCGTTTGTGGCTCCCCAGCTAGTCGCAGTTATTTTGTGCCCTCGTGATAGTGATGTCATAGTATTATGCGAAAAAACTAAAAGACAATATTCCAGAACATTACAAGCACACTTTGAGATAGAAAAGTTTATAATTTTTATTATTTAATATCTTAAATTATTAAATATCCAAGTGAAGGAAAAAGGGAAAATACTTTTTCCAGTGAATTATCGGACAAAGCAATATACAAAAATGTTAAAAGCACCACTTGGCCAGGATTGTAGGCTATACAAAGAAACATAATTTAATTATGCACATTCCTATTTAAGCGAGTCTCTCCTCGGAATACAGGCATGATGACAAAAAAAATCTATGCATATATAACACGACAAAGACACGTGTAGGAATATCATATCAAGTGAGATTTTTTTTATATATGAAAAAAGAGAAACATGGACCTGCCGTGAAAAATGGCAAATTTTTTAGGATGAATATCCGACTTGTATTCCCAAATACAGCTTTTGTTGGATATGTCCAAAGAACAATAGGCAATTTTAAAGTCTCAGACTCAGTGATATGTCCGTCGGAAGAGATAAGACTGAATATAAAATTGCACAAATGCTCATGTATCTAAGATTTTCTAATGCAGATGATAGAAACAAGGTATAAAGATAAATAGCCATATACCCATCCGTACATAACTTCTTTTTTTTGGGGGGCGATTTTTAACTTTCACATCAATTCAAAAGATTATTCATCTTCTTTGTTCCAGTTTTACTTTTTGAAAATGTGTATAGGTTTTTCTCCTGAATGTAATGTCTGGTCCGGACTAACCAAGCCCGGACTCCGCCTCGCTCAATTTCTACATTCTCACATTCCATAGTGTTTCCAACACACAGGAATCCCCACTCATTAACCTTACAGATACCCCTCCAGGGTCCCCTGTACTCAAAGGTTCTGTAATGATGGGGGTAAGGAAACAGACAAGTGAGCCCTAATCTACCCGCCACTCAGTCCCTGCCTACTTGCAACGACCCGCCCTAGGCGACGGGGTACAACTGGGCGACGGTCCCTATGCTCAATAAGTGCACGACAGATAAACAGACAAGGGTACACAGAAGCAAGGGAAAAGGGGCAGTTGCCCACGGCAACACTGTGAGCAACAAGAGTGGTGAACGAGCCGAGTCAAACCAGGAGTGTACGAGGTACCAAACGCAGAGCAGGAGAGTAGTGAACAAGCCGAGTCAAACCAGGAGTGTACGAGGTACCAAACGCAGAGCAGGAGAATAGTCAGTAAGCCAGGGTCAATATGAAGCAAGGTCAAATAGTTCAGAAGCTGCAGCAGCGCCAGGAAACCAACAGAGAAGAATCACAAGCAAGGAGGAACAGGAAAGGCAGGTATAAATAGACAGAGGGCGGGAGCTAGCTCCGTCTGGCCAGGCTGTGATAGGCTCTCCCACTCCTAAGCCTGCCATCCTGAGTGGTGGAAGATGGAGTCAGTCTCACAGACATAGAAGCAGGTGCAGACTGATTACCTATGGGCGTGGATACAGAAGTTGTGCCTGGCAGATCCTTAACAGATTCTCAATCATTTAGACTAAATCTACCCATTTCCCCTGGTGCCACCATTATTGACAATACCCTTGTTGGATCAAACATTCTAGTTCCATTCCTTGTCCCTGCACTTCCCTCTACATCGTCAGGGTCCTCTTTTTTAGGATCAGTGAACCCCTCATGCCCCCAACCACAATTATCACCGATTTCTTCCGCCCAAAAAAAATGAAAAAAACATTTTAGAGGAACTAGGGAGGGGCAAAAAGAAAAAAGTGAGAACAAACCCCCCGCCCCAACCTGACACTTCCATCTTCAACCTCTCTTATTATATCTTACTAGCATCTAAACTGTCCCTCCTTAAAAAGGGACTCTCCTTTTGCCCCACCACGGGCACAAATGGATATGATCTGTTTCTCGATATGCATAGTTTCACTAGAAATTGAACTTTACAACGCCATTTTCTGCTGACAGCAAATAAAATTAATAATGCAAATAATACCAATATTTCACACGATGACCCACCAGATCCCTACATTCATACAGATCTTAAACCTCCATCAAAATTTTATCCGCTGGCGCACCAGGGCAACTATATTAACACCTTCCACCACTTGGTATCCCAAGATCTAGAGGAGCTTGAGTCTCAAAAAATCATATGCAAAAACAACCTGACATATAGTGGAAAATAGGCATTAAACAATCTCAAAAAGAAGAAACGGATTGTGATTAGGTCTGCGGACAAAGCAGGTGGAATCGTCATTCAGAACACTGGCAATTATCACTCCGAGGTATTGCAAATTTTATCCGAGACCGACTATTATTTAAATCTTAATATGAATACGCTGGCAGAAATTCTGGATAAGTTAAAGATTATGATCAATGAGGCATATAAGGAATTAATCCTAAACAAAAATGAGAAAAATTATCTTATTCCTTAAAACATTAATATGCCATTCTTTTACCATTTACCGAAGATCCCCAAAGACCTCAAAAATCCCCCAGGGACACCAATTATTTTGGGCATCCAGTCACCCACATGCCATTTATCAAAATATCTTGATTTAATCCTTCAGAAATATGTGAGCCACCTCCCTAGTTACCTCAAAGATTCCACCCAAGTTATCCAGGAACTTAACCTGGTACCGTTCAAGAATAACTTACTTCTGATTACACTAGACGTAAGCGCACTATACAGCAACATTAAATACACCCTTGGGTCTCATTAGTCTCAGACTTACCCTAGAGATCGATAGGGCATTACCCCCACCACAGATAAAATTAACCTGTATTTGTATGGAGTTTATTGTAACAAATAACGTCTTCTCCTTTGATCACACTATTTACCATCAAGTATAGCCATGGGCAAAAGGGTAGCACCCAGCTATGCCAAAAATGTTATGGGGGCATTTGAAGATGAATATATATGGAAACATCCATGGGCAACAAACCACATCTGTCTTTTTAGGTGGTATATAGACGATCTATTTATAATTTGGGAAGGAGACCATCTGAGTGCCACCAATTTCTGCCACTCACTAAATAAAAACACCTGGGGATCAACTTTACATTTCATATTAGAAATGAAGAGATATACTTTTTAAATCTTACAGTTGGGCTGTCTTCCCAGAAATTCATCACCCGTACACATTTAGACTTTAAAAGTGGCCTTTACTCTAAATGGCTCAAAAACATACCATTTAGTCAATATAAAAGAATTAAAAAAAACTGCACTTTAACAAAGTCTGATATTATTCAAACGATTCAAAGAATAGGGTTTTCCTAAAGAACTTCTAGCTGGTGCATACAAAAGAACAACGAATCTAACGCAAAAAGATTGCCTCTCTAAAATCAAGAAGGCCAACAGTATAAGTAAAATAGGACTACATGATTAATTTGACCGAAAGAGAGACCCTAACTTTGGTTTTAATTTTGTCACAAAATACAGCTTTGTCCATAATAAAATTAGAAACTGTTTTACAAAACATTGGCATATACTACTACAGGATCCCTTTCTCCGCGCTATCATCTAATCCAAACCCCTTATCACATTTAAAAGAGCACAAACTATTACAATTATTTTGGCCACTAGTAGGGTGAATTTTACTACTTCTCCCCCACTACCATTTCAAAACGAAAGTCCAACTAGGAATATAAATAAACTGGGCAGTTTTAAATGTGGTGTGAAGAGATGTCTTTGTTGCAACACCATCACCCACAATGTGGCTACTTTTTACTCTCAGCAAACAGGAAAGATTTTTGAGATTAAGTAAAAATTAACCTGCCAATCACAATTTGTGATACATCTTATCATTTGTAACTGCGGCACTCAATAAGTCAGGAGAACAACTCAACCACTTAATTGCCGCTGGAATAAACATAGGTCAAATTGTAATAACAAATTTCTTTTACACAGTGTCTCCAAACACTGTACTATTTCACATGATGGGAATTTTAACTGCTTTTTACATTACACCCATAGAACATATAGAACAAAACCAATCAGACCACTTCAATTCTCATTGCAAACGCGAGGTCTTTTGGATGTATAAACCCGAGTACACTAGTACCGCTAGGTCTAAATGAGATCACTGAAACTATAATTTAATACATTTTAATATATATCCACAAGGTCCTACAGAAATTAATTTCACCTATACTATATCATTTTTATTATTATTTTAACCAGGGAAAACCTTAACTATAAGCGCGTACATGCTCCCTTCTTTTAGCAGGAACGTTCGTCAATCTTATGGACTTATCAACATACACATTTTCACTTTATTTTCAGTACATGTTTGCTGCGATCCCAACAGATAATAATAATTTTTATAAACTCTTAGAATTTTATAATTGTTAGCGAGAAGTCAATTGTTCATGTAAGCGATGCATCTATTGGAATGTCTGCCGAACCGATTGTGACCTTTATCCCGAACTCAGCAGTCCCAATTTTTCCAAACTTGGGCCCTTTATTTAAAGCATGTTATCCCTGACCTATGCATCACTTGTACTTTACCTGACGAAGAGGCCAGTACGGCCTTGAAACACGTTGTTCTTGTTTTATCTGTACAATAAATTATTTGGGCTTTTACGTCACCTATCTTTGTCCATCCGATCCGGACACAGAGGGACTACTATTAGGCTGCGCCAGGACAAGCATTCCGTTTATTTCCAAGGAACAATGTTAGAGGTCCAGCACACGATATGATATGAAAAAATACAAAACTGTTTGAGTCAAAATGAAAACAATAAATTACAAAATCCCGGGGAGAGAACGCCTACGCGTTTCGAAACACGTAGGCGTTCTCTCCCTGGGATTGTTTAATTTCTTGTTTTAATTTTGACTCAAACAGTTTTGTATTTTTTCATATTATCTCGTGTGCTGGACCTCTAACTTTGTTCCTTGGATTTTTACCTACTCCCGACGTAGCTCTCTTGCCCATGCATCGATCAATCATGGAATGTGGCGTCCTTACTTCAAATGAGTGGTGAGCGGACCAATTTTTCTTGTATATTTTCATTTATTTCTCCTACTTCCACTGTCTCAACTTGTCCTCTCTAAAGTCAAGTGTATCCATATGGTAAGATTATATAGTAATCGTGCACGCACAGAGAAATACGGGGAATCCCCGTTCAACCAAGTCCAATCACAATGGTTACCTTTAACAAAGTCAGTATTCTCCTGGTACGATAGTTGCGATGGTCATAGGAAAAGTATAGACTTTAGGAGAGAAGAATCCCGGCAATTGGCGGCCAGGGTGGTAAGTTAAACAGCATTGTCCAGAAACTTGTGTGCCATTCAACAACGCTTGAGAGTGCACTGCATGGTGACGTCACTCCTTGCTGTGCGTGTGTTAATTGTATCAGCTGAGACATTTCATCCCCATTGGGATTTCCTCAGAGCTATTCTTAGTAATCTACAATAGTGTGGCAACTTATAGTGCATCTCTTAAAGGGAACATGTCCACTTAAAAATATAAATATATGAAGACCTTCAGATTAGTGTAGTATTAGTCATTTAATAGACACTTTAACGGAGCATCGATCCCTCGTGAGCAGAGAAATTTCCAATTGCATATAAGTATATATATCTTTGGATGGATATGTCATGCATATTAATGAAATTCCAATATCTATTAGTGAATATTAATTGGAAGACATGACTTTATACAATCAAAAAAGAGTAATATGTAATAATGAATTTCAAATAATTAATAGTTTAAACGACATGAGTTGTCCCTCTCCCCAAAATAAATATTGAAAAGAAAAGAGAAGAAACAGAAAAAAATTATAAAAAAAATTAATACAACTTAATGACAAATAACAATCTGACCGAAGTTAACATAGACCCGATTAAAAATATATTATTATCCTAAATAAATCCATACGTCAGATATCAAAATTGATCCTATTATTGCCTAAATATAAAGTTGTAGGAACAGAGAATATCAGATGAGGTCCATTTAGGGTGGCAGGGAGTTGGTCTGGGGCCTGAAAAGGCACAAGACCGAGTCCCCACCAGCCAAAAAGAGACCTAACATTCTACAGAGAATCCCAATAGTTACTCAGTATCTGTATTAAATGTATTTTTATTTAGTCAGATCCCCTCTAGATGCAAATATACCAGTACAAAGCATAGAAGGGAAAAAAAATAATAAAAAAATATTTTTAAGTCTCCTCCTGCCCGGACAAAATAAATACAGTCTTGGATATGTCCAAATCCCTTGTTCTAAGTGAAAAAGAGGAATTTAATCAATGTAACAAAAAGCTTGAGAACAAATCAATGATTACGATCCCAGGTGATAAATACGTATGGAGTTTAAGTAATACCTTATAGATATAGTGGTAGAGAATTCGAGATAGTTAATTAAGTTAGAGGAGATTATCCCTATGACTAGAAGATATATATCACCAGGGACAGAGAGTTAGTATATCTAATATATAACTATTTTAAAGGAACATAGAACACTCAGCTATGCTCTCGGTGTTAGGGAGTCAGTCAGGAGCCTGGCAGGACTAGCAGACCGAGTCCCCTCCAGCCAGAGCAGAAACTGATAATTCAAATTACATCAATAGAGATTTTTAATTTAATATTAAGTGAATCATATCATGATTCGAACCGCTCAGGATGGTAGGGAGGCCGGTCGACCACCCCTAGGTAGTAGTTGCCAACGTGGCCAGAGATGTATGGAGATCAACTGGGAAGCTGGAGAGTAGCCATCAAAGGAACATATTAAGTTTTATTTCATTATTAAGGTCCTCAGGGTATAGGGTACCTAGGGTATAAATCCAAATGGATTATTTTTGTAAAAGCAGTAGATTTTTTAATCGCCTCCTCTTCTATCCCCAGGTAGTTGGTAGATATCCATAAATTTCAGTCCTGGGGGCGATTGTTGATGGTGAGTTTTAAAGTGTACAGCTAGTAGGTTTTTAATTTCACCCTTTTTGATGTCTGAAATGTGTTCACTTATACGTGTTTGTAGTTCTCGTTTTGTTTTCCCAATATATAGCTTTCTACAGGGACGAGTACTTGAATATACTATCATGCTAGAACGGCAATTAATAAAATGTCATAGTATTACTGAAATGTGGCACTAAAGTCAACCATTCACTGGGGTAAGAACCATGTGACTCGTCATATATTTAATAGAATTTTCCTCTTTTAATTTCCAATGTGGCGCAACACCACCTGAGACATTTGAAAGTGGCGCATGTGCTAGAAAAATTTGGAGACATCTGCTCTAGATGTCACACCCTCCTTTGCCCATGCAGTGGTGAATCCTTCAGCATTGTAAGGCCCACGGCAGGCATGCATGTCTGTTCTTATTTATGCCATCACTCTTACAGGTAAGGCTGTGTAAAGCCAGACAATTTCTTCCTCCCCCACCAGTTTCCTAACACCTCCAATGTGCTCCACTTCTAGAGGTCTGCGAGTGTGGCTTCCTTAGGTGTTTTAAAGCAAAGGGCAACATATGGTTCTTGCATTGATCACAAATAACTGCCGTTATAGTGAACTAAATATAAGTCTAAGATTTATTTTTACATTAAAGAAAAACTCTGGGCAGAACTTATGCACTGTTTTATACTTTGTGAAGGATGTGGGGCATGACTCAGGAGATCTCTAATATTTTTTAAAACCTTGTGTCAAGTACAACTCCTTCAGTTCTTGCATTACGCATAAAACAATGCATACATTTTGCACTAAAAAAAATTCAGATAAAAGCCCCACAACTGTATTTACTGATGGGTCTGTGCCAACATTGTTGAATTTATTAACACTCCTAGAGTATGTTTGTTTAAATGTAATATTTTTCTATTGTATAATCTGTTGGAAAGCTTGAAGGTATATCCATGTTATTATTGATTTCTTAAAATTGTAGATTAAACACCACATATGCCACAAATGTGTAGTTGTAAAGGAGTAATGTTCTCCACTGGTCACTTTTTTTTACATCACAACCCATATTTTTTAAATTGAAAAATGACTATCCTGTAATGTACAAAAAACTGAAAAATGATACGTTAACAGCACCTCTGTTTCTACTGCTTTTGTACTAGTAATTTAGTGCTTCTAAACGGAAAACCTAATCAATAGATTTCCAACTTGAGATTCCAAACAATAAACCATAAATGGAATAGTTTTGCTAAAGAGAGGATAGAGACAGCCTGCAGTGACTGCAAGATTTTGGGACCAGCAAAAACACTCCGCTGTTTTTTAATTCTTTCTAATTTAATATACTTTCTAGAGTATTGGTATTTCGGGCAATGCAGTTTTTTTAATAATAGCATTTCAAGATGTCATTACTTTTGTCTATAATACCAACTTTCTGGATAAGAACCACTAGAGAAATTTGTATGAATTCACTGTATTTCAAAGATACATTCATTGTGCTCCCACAACATAACAATTTTAAAGGATTCACTGGTGTGATATATGAGTAAAATATAACATTTATTTATAACTCTCTAAAAACAGGGGTACAATCACCACTGTGAAAAAGCCCCACCGTGTGTATAAAAACGTATTAAATAATAAACTCTGAGTTCTAATTCAATTGTGAACCTACTATAGCTCAGTGTTCAACAAGAATATCAATACGGAATCAGCATTTGAAAAATGGGCATAACAATAGTCTTGACCCTAATTCACACTAGAGTCTGTGATAACCGCACCGGAAGCTCCTAGTGTTGAGGTATACAAACAATGCTAGTGTTCCCAATGCTAAAAAATTCCTATTCACAACCGACCCAACGCGTTTCAATACTCATCATCAGGGGTCTGCAGCTTGGTCACTCTGGCCAGGGATGCCAGCGATATTTAGTTCAGCAGCAGGTATTCTGCTGTACTCCACGGAAGCATGCTCGCATAGATGTCAGCGGCATGCTTCATTCTGGGACTCTGAGTTATTTAAAGCATCTGACTCCTCCCCCTGTCCTCGGCACCGCCAATCAAAACAGCCAAACACACTCACCAATCGAATTCGTGACACCTGTCCATGTGACTCCCGGCCATCAGCTGACAGCCAGGAACCAACATCAACCGCATCAAAAGCCGAACGCGCAGGTGCAGTAGAGGCCACAATCGAGTCGCCCATGCTGCCGGGAACTCACCACTGCAAAGAAGGAGTATATCGATATTTAAGAGTTTGGGTAAGTGTTGCGGATCAGCTCAAAACCCGCAGCTGGACTGCCATTGATAAAACAACTACACTGATAATACATACATGGACAGGGGGAGGAGTCAGATGCTTTAAATAACTCAGAGTCCCAGAATGAAGCATGCCGCTGACATCTATGCGAGCATGCTTCCGTGGAGTACAGCAGAATACCTGCTGCTGAACTAAATATCGCTGGCATCCCTGGCCAGAGTGACCAAGCTACAGACCCCTGATGATGAGTATTGAAACGCGTTGGGTCGGTTGTGAATAGGAATTTTTTAGCATTGGGAACACTAGCATTGTTTGTATACCTCAACACTAGGAGCTTCCGGTGCGGTTATCACGGACTCTAGTGTGAATTAGGGTCAAGACTATTGTTATGCCCATTTTTCAAATGCTGATTCCGTATTGATATTCTTGTTGAACACTGAGCTATAGTAGGTTCACAATTGAATTAGAACTCAGAGTTTATTATTAAGGCCTCATTCACACGACAGGGTCCGAGTGTCGGCCGGGAAAATCGGCCGTTTTTGTCCGATTTTCCCGGCCGGTTTGCATCCGTTCCGATTCCGTTCCGGGCCGAGTTGCCGTTTTTACCGGCCGATTTGGACCCGATTTGAATCCGTTTTTTTCCCTGTCCGTTTTAAAATCGGATGAATTTCATTTAAAATTTGTTGCCACACACAGCCCTTTGTAGATAATGCCACAGCCCCCCTGGTAGGTAATGCCACCCAGCCCCCTGTAGGTAATGCCAGCCAGCCCCCTGCAGGCGATGCCACACAGCCCCCTGCAGGCGATGCCACACAGCCCCCTGCAGGCGATGCCACACAGCCCCCTGCAGGCGATGCCACACAGCCCCCTGCAGGCGATGCCACCCTGTCCCCTGCAGGCGATGCCACCCAGCCCCCTGCAGGCGATGCCACCAAGCCCCCTGTAGGTAATGCCACCAAGCCCCCTGTAGGTAATGCCACCAAGCCCCCTGTAGGTGATGCAACCAAGCCCCCTGTAGGCGATGCCACACAGCCCCCTGTAGGCGATGCCACCCTGCCCCCTGTAGGCGATGCCACCCTGCCCCCTGTAGGCGATGCCACCCACCCTGCCCCCTGTAGGCGATGCCACCCACCCTGCCCCCTGTAGGTGATGCCACCCACCCTGCCCCCTGTAGGTGATGCCACACGGTCCCCTGTAGGTTGCACCCATCCCCCCCCCTTTCCAGGAGAAGTCACTGACTTCAATGTCCATATATGGACAGTGTAGTCACTGACTTCTCCTGAAGAGGAATTCCCTGCCACAGGTCGGGAATTCCGCTTCAGAAGTGAGTGACGTCACTGTGTCCATATATGGACAGTGCAGTCACTCACTTCTCCTGTAGCGGCATCCCCGGCCATAGAGTCGGGGATTCCGCTGCAGAAGTGCGTGACTTCGCTGTGTCCATATATGGACAGTGTAGTCACTCACTTCTCCTGTAGCGGCATCCCCGGCCATAGAGTCGGGGATTCCGCTGCAGAAGTGTGTGACTTCGCTGTGTCCATATATGGACAGTGCAGTCACTCACTTCTCCTGTAGCGGCATCCCCGGCCATAGAGTCGGGGATTCCGCTGCAGAAGTGCGTGACTTCGCTGTGTCCATATATGGACAGTGTAGTCACTCACTTCTCCTGTAGCGGCATCCCCGGCCATAGAGTCGGGGATTCTGCTGCAGAAGTGCGTGACTTCGCTGTGTCCATATATGGACAGTGTAGTCACTCACTTTTCCTGTAGCGGCATCCCCGGCCATAGAGTCGGGGATTCCGCTGCAGAAGTGCGTGACTTCGCTGTGTCCATATATGGACAGTGTAGTCACGCACTTCTCCTGTAGCGGCATCCCCGGCCATAGAGTCGGGGATTCCGCTGCAGAAGTGCGTGCCTTCGCTGTGTCCATATATGGACAGTGTAGTCACGCACTTCTCCTGTAGCGGAATCCCCAATCCCCAGCCGGGGATTGGGGATTCCGACTCCTACAGCGAGCAATAAAAGATCCTCCTCCTCACATGCACTCTGCACTGTGAGGAGGAGAGAGAGTGCGCGAGCGACGGCAGACCCGGCCATCACTCGGGACACATTCCGGTGATGGCCGTGTATTTCCCGGCCCCATAGACTTCTATGGGAGCCGGGCGGCCGGGCACCCGGCTGAAAATAAAGCATGTCCTATTTTTTGACGGGCGGTTTTCCCGGCCGTCAAAAAATCGGTCGTGTGAATAGCCCCATTAGGGGTATATTATTCCTAATGCAGCCGGGTGCCGGCCGATTTATGAACGGCCGGCACCCGGCCGGGAATCCCTGTCGTGTGAATCCCGCCTTAATACGTTTTTATACACACGGTGGGGCTTTTTCACAGTGGTGATTGTACCCCTGTTTTTAGAGAGTTATAAATAAATGTTATATTTTACTCATATATCACACCAGTGAATCCCCTAAGAACCACTAGAGGAAACTTTATATACAGTTAGGTCCAGAATTATTTGGACAGTGACACAAGTTTTGGCATTTTAGCTGTTTACCAAAACATATTGAATATACAGTTATATAATCAATATGGGCTTAAAGTGCAGACTCTCAGCTTTCATTTGAGGATATACACATCCTAATTTGAGGAAGGGTTTAGGAATTACAGCTCTTTAATATTTAGCTGCCTCGTTTTCAAGGGATCAAATGTAATTAGACAATTATCTCAAAAGCTATTTAATGGTCTGCATGGACTATTCACTCATTAATCCATCATCAATTAAGCAGGTAAAAGGTCTTGAGTTGATTCCAGGTGTGGCATTTGCATTTGGAAGCTGTTGCTGTGAACCCACAACATAAGGTCAACATGAGGTCAAAAGAGCTCTCAATGCAAGTGAAACAAACCATCGTTAGGCTGAAAAAAATGTAGAAATCCATCAGAGAGATAGCACAAATCTTAGGAGTTGCCAAATCAACAGTTTGGTCCAAAAAAACAGCGCACTGGTGATCTCGTGAACTCCAAAAGGCCTGGACGTCCACGGAAGACAACCGTGGTGGGTGATCACTGAATCCTTTCCATGGTGAAGAAAAAACCCCTTCAGAACATCTACCCAAGTGAAGAACAGGGATACAGAAAGCAAGCAGGTGTGAGGGGAGGGAGGAGGGGGGTTGGAGATGTGAGAGAATCCACGTCTACCCATTGAACCAGATATCAATCATAAGAGAGGGAGGAGACAACACTTTATATGGCAAGATAATTAATCACTATCACTATGTGGCAGACGGTTGTTGTGACGGGGTCTGGAAATGAATCCAAGGCTGCCAAATTTGAAAATAGGCATCATGCGTTCTATCGGCCCAGCTGGACAATTCTTAGAATCGACAAATTTGAGCTACTTTAGTTAACCAAGTTGCAGCGAGGGTGTTTGAGTCTCCAACCAATAAAGCGGGATCAGAGTTTTTGCCGCTGCTATCAAATGTTACGTTTTAATGGCTTATACAGGCTGATACAGACCGGAAGAATTAGAGAAAGTAATCATGTCAAATGACAATACTAAGTCAACACCATTGATCCGTCTGATCATATTTACAATCTGATCCCAAAAGGGAGTTATAACGGGGCAGGACCACCAGATGTGTGCGTGTGTGCCAATGCCAGCTTTGCATCTCCAACAATCTGCTGAATCCACCATATTATGGGTATGTAAGAACAGGAGTTCTGTACCATCTGGATAAGAGCTTATAATGGTTTTCTTGTAGGCGCACTCAATTCAAGAAACCATGTGATTTCTTAAGAGTGAATTTAGTGTCATAATCAGAGAAGGGGATTCCTGTCTCCTTCTCCCAAGATTAAATAAAGTTTGATTTGACAGACGGGGAACCACTCAGCAAGACATTATACAAATATGAAATTTTCCTGGTGTTGGGAGTCTGAGCTAACAACATCTTTTCTAGTGGATGTAATGTAAGAATGTGAGACTTATTCCCGGTAGAAGTGTCTAAAAGTTGTGTTCATCCGGCACATTATGGTTACCTAGAATGTCCTGGACAGAATATCTATTAAGAGCTTCCCACAAGTCTGGAAACGCTGTTGTGCCTATGTTTAAACGATCAGGTATGAGCCCCATTGGTAAGCAAGGTGAAGGTGAGGGCCTAAGGGAGGGCTGTAGGGAGTGCCAGACTTCACATACACCTTTGGTCAGGTGATCAAGAGAGGGTTTCCGAAACAATTTTGTTTCAGGTCTCAAGAGAACCTTATTAAACGATGTATCCCACAAGGACTTTGTAACAAGGGCAATGGTTTGGTCTCTGGAAAGCTTAGCCAATTCCATCCATCTACTGAGTTGTATAGCTTTATAGTACAAATGCATGTCTGGCAATCCATACCTCCAGCCAATTTTTTAGTTGTCAAGAGTGAGTGGGAAAGTCTAGGTCTCTTATGGTTCCAGAGAAATTTAGAGAATATCCCTCATAATTTTTTAAAGAAAGTTTGTGGAAGTCCTATAGGGCCCATTTGTAGCACATACAGAATCTTGGGCACAATGTAAGTTTTTAATAAGTACTTTCTGCCTAACCAAGATAGAAGGGGAATATTATACTCTTAGTCACTTCTGCGAGAAGAGGGGGTAGTTTAAATGAAATAAATCAGAGCACTTACTCGATAAACAAATTCCAAAATATTTAATGGTGTTTTTGGACCAGAGAAAAGGGGATGTCGATTGCATAGTTAACATGTCAGCCTGCGGGAGAGTTATATTCAACACTTCGGACTTATTAAGATTTACTTTGAAATTAGAGATGCTCCCATATTGATTCAATATAGATGTGAGGTTGGGGAGGCCAAGCTGGGGATTAGTGACTAAGAATAAGAGGTCATCAGCAAAGGCTGTGACCTGTAATTGCGTTGAGCCAAACTCCATGCCTCTCACATCTGGTGCCTGTCTTACACATTGAAGAAGCGTCTCGACCACTAGGACAAACAAGGAAGGGGAAAGGGGGCAACACTGTCGTGACTCCCATTCGAGATCTCAAAAGCAGGAGACAGAGACCCATTGACCTTCAATCTTGCATGAGGTTGTGTATATAAGGTAAAAATTGCTTCTATAAAAATTGGCGGTAGGTTAAATTTTTCCAAGGTGGCCCTCATGAAAGCCCAATCGACTCTATCAAATGCCTTTTCGGCATCTATCCTGAGAACAACAAGAGGTGTGTTCGTCCTATGAGGTAAATGAATGGCCCTGAAAAGTTTGGCAGTGTTATCATTACCCTCCCTTCCGACGACAAAGCCCAATTGTTTATTATGCACAAAAAGGGGCATTAAGAGTCTCAGCCTGGAGGCAACGAGTTTGGCCCATATTTTTAAATCTAAATTTATTAGTGAGATTGGTCTGTAGCTTCCGCACAGTTGAGGATCCTTCCCTTCCTTGGGTAGAAGCACCACATGTGCTTCTTGTGTCTGTTAAGGTAATCTACTTCCTTGTAATAAATTGTTACATAATTGTGTAAAGCGAGCAAGGAGGACATCTTGGAATTTTCTATAATAAATTAATGGAAAACCTTCCGGACCTGGACATTTTCCCTGGGGAAAACTAGCTATTACATTTTGCAATTCTTGTATAGTAACCGGCGCTACAAGTTTAGCAGCAAAATCTGAATCTATGAAGGGGTGTTCAAGGGATGCAAGGAAGGCTTTAGTAGTTGCCTTTTTACAAAGATTAGAATCCATAGGCTCAGAGTCTGTTAAATTATAAAGTCTGGAGTAAAAAGATTGGAATGTCTGTGCAATATCTTTGGTGGAAGAGAAATGAATACCTAGTTCATCTTTGACCGAGGCTATGTGAGAGCGTTCCCTAGCTATTTTAATTAAGCGAGACATACGTTTTCCACCCTTATTACCATGAGCATATATTCGATGCTGGAAATAGAGATAAGATTTTGCGGCCTTAGCGTTTAAAAACCCCCTTAGAGATTCTCTCAATTTGAAAAGGTCCTCCTTCGCTAAGAGGGATACTGATCTTTTGTGAATACATTCCATGGAAGCTATCTGTGCTAACAAGGAATCAATTTCCCTTTGCTTGTCTTTCTTGATTTTGGAACCCAAGGTAATTAAGATACCTCTAACGTAGGATTTATGTGTTTCCCATATCATAGGGTGGTTACTATTGTCTTGAGAGTTGATCTTAAAGAAGGTGGTAAGATGTTGTGTAATGTGATCACAATCACTGGCTTTATCCAAAAGTGACTCATTTAACTGCTACCTCCACTCCCTAGGGGATAGCGACGACCGCGACACAGTGACGGAGGAGGGGGCATGGTCCTCAACTGTGATAATCCCTTTATTTGGGTTAGTGGAGAATGGCAACAAGGGAGTAGAAACAAAGATGTAATCTAATCTCTGGTATAAAAGGTGGATGGGTGAGAAAAACGTTAAGTCTTTAGCAGTAGGGAAATGAGCTCTACAGACATCGTGAAGACCCAGATTGTGGAGTTTAGTATGCAATTTACTTAAGTCATGTTGCGATATGCTTGATTTCTTAGAAGAGGAATCTAGAAAGCGATTTAAAACCACATTAAGGTCACCTCCTCGGATAATTTGGCCTTCTGCAAAAAGTTTCAAATCGTCTAATGTTTTTAGGAACCAGGAAATCTGGTGGGTATTTGGAGCATAAATATTCGACACAGTATAAGTAGCAGAAGCAATATTTCCCCTAAAAAAAAGGACCCTACCCTCTGCATCAGTGTGTCGCTGTCTCCGTCGGAAAGGTACAGAGTCATGAATAATGGTAGTTACACTCTTGGAAGCTAATGTCGGGTGACAACTATGATACGAACTTGATGCGTGGTGTCTGGGGATCTGGGGAATCTTAGTAGCTTTAAAATGCGTTTCTTGCCGAAAGGTTATCTGCGCCTTAATTTTTTTTATAAGTAGAAAAATGTGATATCTTTTATTAGGTGCATTCATCCCCTTAACATTAAATGTAGATACGGTGACATCTGCCATTATTACAGTTGGACGGGGAATGTGGTGTAGAGGTGTAAGCCCACTCGTCCAGATGCTTTTCAGTTAGACTAGGAAGGGAGGGGGTGTATAAATGTGAAAAAAGAGGGGGGGGTGAGCACAAAAAGAAGGAGCTCCGGATTAGTGCCCGAAAGAACCGAGTAGGTTTTAAATACTAAAAGTTACTTTTTCTCTGCTGTTCGTGAGCCCCTTTGAAGAGGCACTAGGGAGGTTGTAAAGTGTGACAGTCAACAACGTATGACGGTATTGCTAGGGAGGGGGAGGAAGAGAAGTTTCCTAATCGAAAGCGCATGTGCAAGACAACCAGGACATTGTGGTGTAAACCAGATCTATAACATCTATATTAGCCACATCATATAGATACATTACAGTATATGTACAAATGTTAAGCAAAACCCAAAAGGGGAAAACCCTTGTAAAAAATAAAGCAGTAAACGATTAAACAGACAGTGAGTCAATAGAAGCCCAAAGGACACTCGAAACAGTAAGTATACATGTTAAGCAACAGTAGCATGAAGACAAGGAGAAAATATTCAGCAGCAACAGTGCTGATGTGCATCAAAGGAGACATATGCAATAACATATGGGAACCAAGGTGCCCATTAAACTCACATCACAGGAAACTCATTTGACTCAAATGGTCCCATAAGGTCTTGGAGCAATGAGGACAACAAAGGAGAATGTAGAGAATATGTCAGAGTCTTTGGGGGAACCTCTGGTTGAATGTTAGGCTGCGTCTTCTTCACCCTCGGGGATCTAGATTTCATCACAGGTTGCCAAGGTAGAGCAGCATTGAGTGGGGGAAGGGTGTTCTTCATCTGAGCTAGCATCCAGTAGGGAACAGCAATAGGCGGTATATCCAAAATTGGCCAAGGCGACTCAAGATCTGCTGGAGTGTGGATAGTCACTCGCTTCCCATTCTTCAACACCGACAATCCAAAGGGGTAAAGCCATGATTATTGTAAATTGTGGGATCTGAGTAAGTCCAATAAGGGTCTTGGGATACGTCTCTTGATGAGAGTGGATGGAGCAATATCCTGGAGGAAGGTAAGTTCATCATCACCGTAGGACACCACTCACTTCTCCTTAGCTGCGTGCAAGATCTGTGAGGTATCAACATATGATAAGAGCCCACATATGACATCCCGTGGCGGTTTGTTAGGTCTGGGTTTAAGGCGTAAGGACCTATGGATCCTTTCAATCACAATGACAGACGCTCTATCCGGGCCCAGCAAGTCTGTAAATAGTTCACCAGCAACTTTCTTCAAGGACTCAGTTGCCCACGATTCTGGCAATCCTTTAATGCGGACATTACCACTGTGGCTTCTGTTTTCCTGATAATCAATGAGGACTAGAGCTTTGTTCATGTCATCAGTATGTTGATCTACCTGGGCGGCTAATGCGCCAGTGAAATGAATTACCCCAGAACACGAGGTCTCAAAGGTCTCGACCCTGTGACCATTCTGCTTCACCTCAGTTTTAATGTCTGCGAGCTCTGATAGCACAGGGCGCATTGCCTGCAATAAGGTTTTCCGAAAGAAAGACTTGGTGATCGGCGCTGAGGAGACGTCGTGTTGGTCAACTAGGCTATCTGCACCAGATTCATCTGCCGTGTCTGTAACCACCATGGCGTCCGCCGCCATCTTAAGAGCTCTGGCGGGAGAATGAGCGTTCTGCTTATTCCAATATTTTGGCAGATCTGCTTGGTTTTTCACCACTTTGGGAGTACCAGGTAAGTCACCGCCTTTATCGGTTTTCACCATCTTCTTTGCAAAAAATCAGCTGAAAGGGTTGCTATTTGTACTGCTACGACGGAGCTGTAAGATCAAGCGTCCATCTCTCGTATCGGTCAGGCTCCGCCCCCCAACCCAGGAGTTTTTTAAGGCAAAAAAGTGGAATACTCTGCAATGGCCAAGTCAATCACCAGATCTCAACCCGATAGTGCATGCATTTCACTTGCTTAAGACAAAACTTAAGGCAGAAAGACCTACAAACAAGCAACAACTGAAGACAGCTGCAGTAAAGGCCTGGCAAAGCATCACAAAGGAGGAAACTCAGCGTTTGATGATGTCCCTTGGTTCCAGACATCAGGCAGTCATTGCCTGCAAAGGATTCTCTACAAAGTATATTAAAAAAAACATTTTATTTATCGTAATGTTAATTTGTCCAATTACTTTTGAGCCCCTGAAATGAGGAGGCTGTGTAGAAAAATGGTTGCAATTCCTAAACGTTTCACAGAATATTTTTGTTCAACCTCTTGAATTAAACCTGAAAGTCTACACTTCAATTGCATCTCAGTTGTTTAATTTCAAATCCAATGTGGTGGCCTGCAGAGCCCAAATCATGAAGATGGTGTCACTGTCCAAATAATTCTGGACCTAACTAACACCAGAGCTTTGTCACTTAATTGTATTTTTGACTAATGCTTGATAATGTGACAGTAATAGATGAGAAATGTATAGTTTATGTCCTGCCAAGCCTTTTTGCCATCACTATCCGTTATTTTCTTTATTTTTTTTAATTGCTTCTATTTCCTCATAGTGTTAAGCAGTACAAAAATGTATATAAAAATGCCTTCTCTGTCAGGGGCGTAACTAGGAAAGACTGAGCCCCATAGCAGTACCACACACAGTCCCCCTTGTAGACAGTGCCATACAGCCCCCTTTGTAGATAGTGCCCCCACCTCCTCCCTGTAGATAGTACCATACAGCCATCCCTGTAGATAGTGCCCCACCTCTCCCTGTAGATACTGCCACACAGCCCGCCCTGTAGATCAAGTCCCCACCTCCCCCTTGTAAAGTTCCATACAGCCCCCCTGTAGATAATGCCATACAGCCCCCAATAGTGCCCCCAAACAAATAAAACAGAAAACGTTCTACTCACCTAGGACCCGTTCCCACGAAGAACGGAGCTTCTACACAGCCTCCTCAATTCGATGGGATCCTCGCGTAGACCGACGTGATCCAGTAACGTCATCACACCGGCGTGCACAGGGATCCCACCCTGCACCTGATAAGCTGCAGGCCGCACGACCTTTAGCCTGGTTAAAGGGGTATTCCGCTTACAACAAGTTACCCCCCATCCGTAGGGTAGGAGGTAACTTGCTGATCTGTGGATGTATGGAGAATGAATTGAGCGGCAGTGTGCATGAGCGCATGAGTGACCTGCTGTTCGGTTCAAACTAGGGATTCGGGATCCCCGTTCTCGTAAATTGCCTATGATTGGCTGCAGCGATCACATGGGATGAAACATCATCCCAGGAGGCGAGCCTGGACAAAGAAGCACAGAATTCTAGGTAAGTATAAGATTTTGTTTTTTTTATCCCAAGTTGCGATTTTTGTGGCGGAATCCCAGATTTTCTGCCGCAAAAATTGCAACATCTGCTATTAGTTGCGGGTTTCATCTCCCCATTGAATTAAATGGGGAAAACCCACAACAAAAAAGCAGCGATTACGCAAATACAATTGACAAGCTGCGGATTAAAAAACCGTACCGCAGGAGAATTTCTGAGCATTTTTTCCCCTTATCATTTACGCAGCATTTAGATGAGATTTGTTTAAATCTTATCCACTCTGCTGCTACTGTATTATGCTGTGGATTTCCTGCAATGAAATCCCTTTCGGAAAATCCTCAGTATTTACGTTACGTCTGAACCCGGCCTTAGAGTGTACATCTGCAGCTTTCCCGACATAAACAATAAATGGAGGGCAAAAACGTGATAGTAACAGGGCCTTACATCATGTGATTTTTAGATCCAACAATCTGTGCTGAAAAATTTCTTAATATATTTTTACAGTGGTCGGAACTTGGTTTTTCTGATACAGAGCTCTAAATGCCCTGCATAGACATAAAATTATATGACAACATTCTGGCTACCTGTAGTCAGAGTTTAGGAACTGCATAGTGTTTTTTTTTTAATTAAAGGGCACCTGTCACCAGCATTTTACCTATTAAATCAGCAATACCTGGTGGAAGTAGGTCTTCTAAGTAGGCTCTGTACGTTTAGTATTCCGTTTTTTAGTGTTTCCGTGCCGTATGCTAATGAGCATGAAAGAATCGTTTGAAAAGAGTCATATCTTCATTCTGCAAGCATTTCCGAGTTAACCCCGCCTCCTTACTTTTGATTGACAGCTCCTCGCCTCCCCCCAGCACACACAAAATCCTGCGCTTGTGCATCGATGTCCTCGTGCGTGCACACAACAGAACACCATAGCGGCACATGCGCAGTAACTAGATTTGTGGCCCGGACGAAGCAGGGAAGGGTATCGGACCATACATGACGGGCGCATGCGTGCTATCTCAGACGAGATTTCAACATTCAGGGCAAGCCAGTTTTCGGCGGTGGGCGGGCATAAGAAGAGGAATGAACGAGACTGCCTTATTATTATCATAAAAGGCACAAAATGTTTGCAGACCTATATTTACGGTCGGAGGCGGAGTTTAGTAGACTGGATAACGGCAATGAACTTTTGACAGCAGCGGCCAGCAAGGGATGAGTAGAGTTCAATAGGTGAAATGCTGGTGACAGGTTCCCTGAGTATGTTCAATGTATAAACAGTGTGCAGTAAGTTGCTAGACTCCCTCTAGTGGTGACGACAAAATGCCAGAATTTTATTATTTAATTCATGCAGGAGATTTGTAGCTCTTTATCAGAAAATCAGAGTTCCCATTGCTATACAAGATATATTAAAAAATGAATTATCACAGAATTTTGTTTCTATTTAGATTAAAAGAACAAAAGTGTTCAAGAGTGGACATTCACTTAAGTTCCACAAACCTCCATGAGTAATTCAATGTCATGTTTTATATTCAATTATTCTAACTACTGAAAATGTTGATGTGAAGATTCAGTACTACTGTATTCTGTATAGTAAAGACGTTTCTTATAAAGAGAATGGCGTTAGGATATAACCAGTAAACTGGTCCACATATCTGATTTATGTCCTACTGGTGATTGTGGGCCGTACGTACTTTACTGTAATGTTTGGTATGTGTCTATTATGTAATAAAATGCATGTTGACACTTCAATAACATGAGCAGAAACTCCACTATGAATGACTCAGGAGGAATTACTATGACTTCAGGTGACATTTCGCTTTCAGGTGGTCATGCAATGGTTGATTGAAGGCAGCTAAAACATACAGAAAGTAAGAATGCCTTTAGTTGCACTCCTTATTCCATCCTTTGTTTAAACCCAACACTCATTTCCAACACCCCTTTTTTTTTTTAAAGCCCAAAACTGGTTACCATGGAGCATTAGGAGTTGCTCTAATGTAAATTATAAGGATTACATGTTACATTTTATAAGGATTGAATTGCACTAAGTAAAAGGCAGAAGTCCACAGTGATATGTGAATGGTCTCTAAATTCTATAATTGTAAAGTCATTGTTTTATTATTGTGTCTCTGATGAGAAATATTTGAAGTTTGATTTTATAGTCTGCTCACGTTTTAAAAAAGGACAATACACAGTGTCATAAGTAAGCTCTTATATTTGACTTATTCCAAGACGGGTATGTAGATTTCAATTAACAACATGGGCTATACATCAATGACAATAAGATGCTTTCTGGTTACCCTATATTTAATTTACAGTGTCAACTCTTTGTAACCTTGGGGTAGTCACTGGTTCACAATGTAGCCCAGGTAGCGAAATGTACATTGTAAATTGATCTGGACAGAAACAGTTCGTAACAAATTCTCTCGGTAGAGGGTGCATACTGTCACGTTGGGTTTGTGGACCCACTGGGCCGTACCGCCTTGACGGTATGGCAGCTGGCCAACAGGGCGCAGGTAACAGTCTATAGTTCGTATAGTGTACCTGTGGCAGCTCGAACAGTAGCAAGGCAGGCTCGGCTGGGACTAGGCAGCAGGCAGACGTCATGCGTGGTGTAGCAGGACAGGCGTGGTATGCAGCACAGCAAGACTACAGCTCCGCATGGTACTTGACCAGGATAGCACGGGATACAGGAACGGGAAACACTGGGAACTGGAAAACACTAGGAGACCATTTGCATAGACAAACTTTGGGTATGACAACAACGCTCAGGCAAGGAAGGAAGGGGCTGGGCCCTTCTTATAGTCCAGGGTACTCATGGGCTAATTTTACATTAAAGTCCGGTGCGCACGGAGGGGCGTGGCCAACTGCCGACAGGACCGGTCGCATGATTTAGGAGCTCCACTCGCGGCCCCGATTTCCCTACATTTATCCTGCTGATATACCGCTACAATTACTCACAGAGCCAGAAGACGACCTCGCCGACGTAGAGAGGGTGAAATGAATCGCACACGGCAATCCATGGCTGCAGAGAAGTTGAAGGAGTTTGCCCGTGCTGCTCCTCAAGATGGCGCCGACGCTTCTTCCTCCTTGCCGCCTCCCCCACCAGAGAGTGCACAACAAGATGTCCTGCCCGCTCCTGAGCCAGAGCTTACGCTGGCGCAGGTATCAACCAGACTCCTGGATGCCATACAGCTATCCACCTCTTCCCTGACTGGAAAAATCGCTGAAGTGAAGTCGGATGTGGGTCTCCTCAGACAGGACCTGCAGAACTTAAGGGACCGAGTGAGGGAGACGGAGGACCGCATATCTGGGTTAGAAGATAAAGTGGTGCCACAGACAGGGAAGCTGGCACAGCTAGATAGAGTGGCTACTCAATGGCTACAGAGAGCAGACGACCTGGAAAATCGTCTGAGACGCAATAATATAAGGATCCTTGGACTCCCAGAGCGCTGTGAAGGCTAAGACCCCTGCTCCTTTATCGAAACCTGGTTTAAAGAAATTCTACCGAATGCTGTATTATCGCCGTCCTATACTATTGAAAGGGCGCATCGTGTACCTGGCAGACCACCGCCGCCTGGCGCCCCACCGAGACCCCTGTTAGCACGCTTTCTCAGCAGCCGAGATCGGGACGCTATCCTGCAAGCTGCCCGTACAGATGGAGAAATCCGGTTCCAGAATACCACTATCCTGCTCTTTCCGGATTTTTCTGCTGCATTACAGAAAACGAGTGCTTCCTTTGTACAAGTCAAGAAGCGGTTGCGAGATCTGCAAATTTCTTATTTGATGGCGTTTCCAGCACGATTGAGAGTTATGTATCAAGACGACGATTTTCTTCAACACTCCGTTGGAAGCGGATGACTGGCTGACTTCACTGGGTCGCTCTCCTCGAAGATAGAAATGGAGACTGCAGCAATATTTGGAACTGTTCACCGTGAACAATTGGTTCTACCTGCCTCCCTGCACGAGATTTCGTTTTGGATGTCCAGATGAGTATTAGCCTGTCTTATCCTGAAATGGTGTCCTCACGCAAGTTTTGTCTTATATTATTCTTGTAATTTTTTCATATGCAAGTTCTGAGAGAAGAGTTGCGGAACATTTAGTAATACTGCTGTTTATTGTTATATTGCTGTATATTGTACGGTGAGGCAGATGACTATAACAGGTATCATTTCCTGATCAGATGCCCTCTCACTTTGGTGACTTAAATAACGGGCGAGTGGAAGCTGGCCTTTCTTTTCTAGAGAAACAGTATGCAAAGTTTGTAGTTAGCGGACAATTATCCGCAAAATTGGGAATCATAACGCCGGTTCCTTTATTTCACTTGTGCCTTTTTCTTTGTTCTTGCTCACCTGTATTAGTCATCTGATATATAGGTGATCCCCCGTTTTGCCTCAAATATCACTTCTGTGATACACAAACGCGTAACAATTAGTGAATAGCATTGGTTGTTCTATATTTGTTATTGTTGATAACCTAACTGTTTCACTGCATATCTCAATTGACGGTAATTTTATTGCTCTCTTACTGGTTTATCCTTAACTATTGAAGTATTATGACATTATCTATTCTTTCTGTGAATGTGAGGGGTCTGGGAGACTTCCATAAGAGGAACCTGACTTTTTCATTTATCCGGCAGCAGGGTCCGCAGATAATATGCCTTCAAGAGACACATCTTATACAATCTACTGCCAACTGCCTAAATAGAACATGGATTCAGTGGTCGGCCCATTCTACACACAGTACATATTCTAGAGGGGTTTCCATTTTGATACATAAATCGCTCAGATGGGAACCGGATGTGGTGCAGGCGGACAAGGAGGGCACATCAGTCTTCATAGACGCGTGGATTGAAGGTCAGCAGTTCGTACTGATTGGACTTTATCTTCCTCCTCCGGCCTCCATGAATGTGTTATATGAGGTGGCTAAGTTTGCATCCCAATTCCCAGCTGCTGGGGTGATTTGTATGGGAGACTTCAACCTTCTTCTAGATCCTTCCACAGACAAATTTTACCCTGGACCTGTGCCCGGACATGTACCCAGGTCTTCCCAGCTGGCTGGATTCTTGGGGGAGATGGGTTGGATGGATATGTGGATGCAGCGCCATCCCAATGGCCGCGAATACACATGCTTCACACCTGGGAGAAACTCACTGTCCAGGATTGATTATGTGTGCAGTAACGCCAAAACCTACAGTATGATGGAGCTTATCTCTCATTTACCCAGAGCAATGTCGGATCACTCGCCTATAATAGTAAAGCTCAACCTACGACCCCAACACCTGTACAGAGGACCGAGGAAAATTCATCCATTCTGGCTCAAAGTATTTGGGGATCAGGACCGCATCCCGGATCAACTGATAGTGTTCTTTGCAGGAAATCTTCCCTTTGACAACCACTCAGCCTTATGGGACGCACTGAAAGCATACCTGCGAGGGTGTTTGCAGTCCTCGATCTCCTACCACAAACGACAGGCCTCCGAGGTGGAACAGCTGATGGCCGCTGAATGTATGTCATTGGAAGCCACATTTATAGAGGACCCCACTCCGTTAAACCAGCAGACGTGGCTACAGAGAGGCAGGGAGTATGCCCATCTCCTCCAGGAAAAAACGAAGCGTCGCATATTCTTCTCCAACCAGAAATTCTTTGAGCTAGGTAATCAATCCAGTAGCCTGCTGGCACACCTGGTTCATAGTAATTCGGCCTCGCCGGCCATATTGCGTATTCACTCCGCGACTGGGGAAGTGATACACGACAATGAGCGAATTATGTCACGTTTCACTGAATTCTACAAAGGACTCTACGAATCTAAAATACAGATGTCTCTACAGAATATCAGGGATTATCTGTTGGGAATGGATATTCCGCAGCTAACGGAGTCACAGAGAGAGAGTTTATGGATGCCCCTATTACACTGCCTGAACTATCAGAAGCATTGACCACTATGGCAAAGGGCAAAGCCTCGGGCCCGGATGGAATCCCCCTGGAAGTATACACTAAATACCAGGACCAACTCCTACCACAGTTACTAGAAATATTGAATGCCTCCTTTGAAGAAGGTACCCTGCCAGCCTCAATGTACGATGCGACTATAATTGTACTCCTGAAACCTGATAAAACACCGTTGGATTGTGGATCCTACAGGCCCATCTCTCTACTCAACACAGATTACAAACTGCTGACTAAAGTACTGGCACTCAGACTAAACTCCGTCATCTCTGATATTATTCACCCAGATCAATCTGGGTTCATCCCTGGGAGGAGTACATCTGATAACTTGAGGAGAGTCCAGACAGTGGCGCAGATAGGCGAACATAACAAAAATGACTGGGCCTTGGCCTCCTTGGATGCTGCTAAGGCTTTCGACTCTGTGGAATGGACCTACCTAGCTAGTGTTCTGTCCAGCTTTGTATTCGGCCCTGCATTTGTGGCATGGATACAGATCATTTATAAGCATCCCAGGGCCAACGTAGCACTGAACGGCCTCGCATCCACCTCCTTTGACCTAGGTAGGGGAACAAGGCAGGGCCGCCCCCTGTCACCCCTGCTCTTTGCAATGGCAATGGAACCACTGGCAATACTTATCAGATCGGACTCGGAAGTAAAGTGGGTCCCACACAAGAAGGGTGAGGACCGAATTGCACTATACGCAGATGATATTATGTTATTTGTTTCGCAGATACAGTCTTCCCTCCCGAGAATGATGCATTTAATTAACACTTTTGGAGATTACTCTGGACTTCGCATTAATTGGTCCAAATCGACCATATTGTTTTTACAGCCTGGGGATACGCAGTCTGTGGGCTCCACGAGAGAAGGTCTTGCTGTAGTTGATCAATTTAAATACTTGGGTATACATATTACTAGAAAGGCGGCACTCTCCCTACAACTCAATGTGTATCCTCTATTATCCGTTGCCAGAGAAAAGTTTAAGACGTGGGCGGCCCTTCCATTGTCGGTCATGGGGAGAATTAATCTGATTAAAATGGTGATACTTCCAAAGAGTCTTTATATTTTACAACATATCTTCACTCCTATACCAAAGTCCTTCTTCCGGCAACTGGAGTCTCTCATCATTTCCTTTATATGGGGAAGATCTAGGTCAAAACTGGCCCTACAGAAGCTACAAAGACCAAAGGAGATGGCGGGTATTGCTCTCCCGGACATTTACCTATACTATTTGGCTGGCCAACTCAAATACCTTAGCTCCTGGACTCAAGCCACACGCCCTTCGGGCCTTGAGGGTATGTTACTGGACTATTCTGCACATAAGTCACTGTGGCCGGTATTGTTTCATCAGGAAGTGCCAAGGTCCTCTTTACTGCCTGTATGTCGAGTGGCAAGGGAAGTTTGGAAAGTGGCTATGACTATCTCGAGTTCGTCAGATATCCCCGCGGAGACTCCTCTGTGGCATAATACGGTGCTGGACTCCCTAGTTAAGTTCCCGGATGCCGCATACTGGATTGATGTGGGTGTCACAGTGCTTGGGGACGTGTATGAAAATAATATCCTTCTGTCTTTCGAACAAATGCAAGAAGAATTTAGGCTTCCTCGACAACATTTCTTCAGATATCTACAGATGCGTCACCTCCTTGCTGAGCAGTTTCCGAGACAGCGTCAATCCATCTCCTATCCGCTTATTGGGGTGGTCCGGTCTCAGGCCCCCAGAGGTCTGATCTCTACTATTTACGCTCATCTGCTCGAACATAAGGCTAATGCGGCTCCGCTGCCGATTGTTACCAGGTGGTCTCAGCTAATTCCTTCTCTGACGGAGGACACTATTGAAGACCTACTGCAATCACACTTGCATGTTTCACCTGCTGCTAATAATAAGCTCATCCAGTTGTACTATATTCACCAGGCGTATCTGACACCTCAGCGTCTATTCAAAATGAAATACATATCGGAACCTGCTTGCCCGAAATGTTCGCATGCCCCAGCTGACTTCTGGCATATGGTATGGACGTGCCCACACATCCGCTCTTACTGGTCAGAGATCATCGGATTCCTCAACTTAATGCTACCATTCCCTGTTGTGGGGACTCCAGAGTTGTGCCTATTTGGAATACTGGAGGAAGACATATGGTCCTCTCCTACAAGAATCTTTTTGCAAGAGACTCTGGCCCGTAAAGGCATTTCTATGAGATGGATGGATCGCCGACCTCCTAAAGTTGCAGTATGGAAGCAGATGGTTAATTCTACTATATCATATGAACGTATCATTTTTAAACATAGAGATCGGCCAGACAAATTCCATAAGATATGGGACATATGGTGTAACAGCTCTGATTCAACGTACACCTCTCGGGAGTTGGAGGTAGCAGTGGAGGCGATGAGGGGAGGGAGGGGACGATAGGCGGGATGCGAGGAGATCTCCCGGACCTCTCACTTATAAACATATTGTCTGAGCATTATACTGTTTTAAAATGTAGTGAATGGATTTATCTTTTGTGAATTTTATTATGCCTCTTTTGAGCAGTGAAGTAAACAGGATGGCAATATTGTTGAGATTTGTACAGCACCTGCGAGTGCTCTGTTGGCTTGATTAGGACACTGTTGTCCTTTACCTTTGTTTTTATACCTCATATTGTGATAAAACAAACTTACTTTTCAATAAAACGAGTTTAAAAAAAAAAAAGTCTGGTGCGCACACTGCCCCTTTAAGTGCGGGCACGAGCGTGTGCCATGGTTATGACACTGTCAGATTTGGACAGTGTTACAGAAAGAGTGAGGAGAGAGAGTATGCATGCGCCCACACACTCTCACGCTTCAGCTTTCAAGATTAGTCTTCTGCCGAACTGGCAAGGGGACGTGTAGTATCTGTTTTTAATTGACGGAAGGTGTTTGTAGCTAAAGTGTGTTTCCTGTAAACAGGCTATATGTATCTTGTGTTTCTGCAGCAATCGGAGTACATGAGATCTCTTCTCCGGGGTGTTCAGCGCGCACCCTATGGGACCCTGCCGAGGTGAGCGGAAGTGAGCGTTGGCGTCTCCTGAGTAGGAGACTTGGGCCAGCGCTCACGGACCCATGGCTGCGGCTGTCAGGAGGTGAGTGAGCCTGACGGCCCGCCGCCATGGACATGACACATACCAATAGTATATATAACCAAGTAGTGATAATACTATACGTTTGCTATTATTTTGTTCCAAATTGACCATATTTACTGCATATAGAATCTAAACACGTATCTAGCACGGGTTTTATCACAGTGTGAAAATAGGAATATGTTCACTTTATTTTTTCATTTGTAAGAAAAACTATAAGCGCTTCTGGATGGAATTACAGAAGATCTAGAAGTCTTATAAATCTGGCAGTCACCTTTCTCTTCAGTTTAACCCCCCATTTCTTCCTCCTTTTTTTCTACAGACCCATTCACACTGGCCAATTATCGTCACGATGTGTGATGTTTGGTGATGGAAATGTCCACCTGATCCTCGGCAAAGACTTTTCAAACTCCCGAATAATCATTGGCGGTTTAAAAAGTTGTTGTGTGTAAACATGCCTTACCTCGGTTGAGTTGTTATAGTCCTCCTCCTCTATGTTCCCTGTTTCCACACAAAATGTGTTGTCTCTATTTTCTCTTCCTCATAAAGATAACAAATAAGGGGTTAATGGGTAGTAGGTCATAAGCACCTAGATGTTTGTTGCATTGTGGAAATTGTGTTCATTTTTGTTGACTACTAGAAACCTGTGTTAATCTCTTCTGCCAAATTGTTAAACGTTTCGCAGAGGATTGCACCCAGCTTTTCGGACCCACCAAAGGCAATTCTACCTAGTCATGCAGTGATATAGGAATAAGAGATATACCAATGTAGAGGCATAAGGTAATGTTCCTGGTCCGGGGATATTGGTGCCCATCAGACACCAGGGTGCATGTGCTACTGCTGTCTCTGCACCACATTTAGCTGCGCGCCTGTATCAATGCATATTGCTTAAAGGGGTTGTCTGGATATTTTTGTTGATGGCCTATCCTTAGTATGGGTCATCAATATCAGATCGGCGGGGGTCCGACTCCCGGCAATCCGCTGATCAACTGACTAAAAGGGCCGCGGCGTTTGTCGCCTCGGCCTCTTCAGTGTTTACCAGGCACAGCGTCATACACATAGGTAGCATTACTGGAATTAAAGCTGAGTACCATTTGCTTGAATGGATGCGGAAACACAATCCCAGGCACAGCTGCTCCGGATGTGTTTGGCGCTGTGCCTGTAAACTGGGAAAAGGCTGCATTGACAAATGCAGCTGCCCCATCATTGAGCTGATCCGTGGGGGTGCCTGGAGTCAGACCCCCGCCAATGTCATATGGATGACCTATCCTAAGGATAGGCCATTTATAAAATATGTCCAGACAACCCCTTTAAATTCCCATTTGGAGGTGCTTGGCCAAAAGTTCAACAACTGTGTCCTCTTTTAGAGTGAAGTTGCCTCTTGTAACTTCTAGTCATTATATTTAGAGCCCCGTAACAGCTTACCGATACAAAAATTATTATAAATTATTACCTCTATTATGTATGTTATTAATAGCTAGAAATCTTTGAGTGAGTCACAGGGAAACTGCAGGAAAAATGGAATGCCCCACAGTCCTGCACGTTATTGTTGCGCTACTCCCACAACTAAAGGAAGCAATGCCGATAATAACATTACATTATATATTATTTCACAAATGGCTCACCAAATAGCCTACACTTTATTGTTTACACATTTTAAGAGGTGGACAGTTTTTTGTGCTTTTCAGGCACGTTTACTGTGAGAGCGTGTGATGTATGTTTGCAAATATTCATGTAATGAAAGCATTTATATTTACCAGAGCTACAAAGAAAACAAAGGCACAGCCTATCATGACATAAGCCTGATTAAAATGAAGTAGTTTAGAGAAAAAAATGGATATTCAATCTTTACAAAAATTACATGAAGCAAAAACAAGTTTTATCTATTCATCTATATTGCAGATGTCTCAAATTTTTCTTTTAACTTGGAACAAAGGTTCAAATATGCCAAGTGCTGAGCAACTTCAAGCATTAATAAAGTCTACCAAAAACCACAAGAATATACAGTATGTGGGACATAAAGTCAAGCACTTAAACTGGAAACACAGCTATAGTAAAAAAATAAATAAAAATATATATATTTTATTAATACATTTCCCACAAACATCTCATGAACATATCAAAATATATTTGATCAAAAACTATATAATGTGCCTCCGTTAAATTTGCACAACCCACATAGCAAAACAACCTACAGTATCAATTACATAATATACAGGGTGGGCCATTTACATGGATACACCTAAATAAAATGGGAATAGTTGGTGATATTAACTTCCTGTTTGTGGCACATTAGTATATGGGAGGAGGGAAACTTTTCAAGCTGGGTGTTGACCATGGCGGCCTTTTTGAAGTCGGCCATTTTGTATCCAACTTTCGTTTTTTCAATGGGAAGAGGGTCATGTGACACATCAAACTTATCGAGAATTTCACAAGAAAAACAATGGTGTGCTTGGTTTTAACGTTACTTTATTCTTTCATGAGTTATTTACAATCTTCTCTTTGTTTACAGCCATTGACATGACGCAGAGGTTAACACGTGAGGAGCGGATAGAAATTGTGTTGATGTCTGGTGAACGCAGTACCCGGGTCATTGCAACAGATTTCAATGCAAGACACCCTACGAGACCACCCATCTCCCATGCTACAGTTTGCAAACTGCTTGCCAAGTTTCGTGAAACTGGTTCAGTGTTGGATTTGCCCAAATGTGGACGCATGAAAACTGTCACTAATGAAGAAACATCAGTGGCTGTCCTAGCTTCATTCAGCAAGAGCCCACAGCGTAGCACTCGCCGCATGTCACTGGAGAGTGGCATCAGTCGAACATCCCTTCGGCGGATATTAGCTACTCACAAATGGCACCCTTACAAACTCCAGCTGCTGCGGCATCTCAACGAGGATGACCCAGATCGGCGCACTGAATTTGCAGAATGGGCAAAACAAAAATTGGAACAGGACCCTCAGTTTACACAGAACATTTTTTTCAGTGATGAGGCAAACTTTTATGTGAATGGTGAAGTTAACAAACAAAACCACCGCTATTGGTCTGACACTAACCCACATTGCATAGATCCCTCCAAGACTGTTGGAACACAAAAATTGATGGTATGGTGTGGTATATGGGGTACAAAGATAGTGGGGCCATTCTTCATCAATGGAAACCTCAAGGCCATGGGATATCTGAAATTGCTACATGATGATGTGTTTCCCTCTTTATGCACTGAAGCTGGCACGTTCCCTGAGTTTTTCCAGCAAGATGGTGCACCACCACATTATGGGTGTCAGGACCGAGCATTCCTAGATGAACAGTTTCCTGGAAAGTGGATTGGTCGTCGTGGGCCAGTTCAATGGCCCCCTAGGTCTCCCGATCTGACCCCCTTAGACTTTTATCTTTGGGGTCATCTGAAGGCAATTGTCTATGCTGTGAAGATACGAGATGTGCAGCAACTGAAACTACGGATACTGGAAGCCTGTGCTAGCATTTCTTCTGCGGTGTTGCTATCAGTGTGTGAAGAGTGGGAGAAGAGGGTTGCATTGACAATCCAACACAATGGGCAGCACTTTGAACACATTTTATAAGTGGTCAGAAACTTGTAAATAACTCATGAAAGAATAAAGTAACGTTAAAGCAAGCACACCATTGTTTTTCTTGTGAAATTCACGATAAGTTTGATGTGTCACATGACCCTCTTCCCATTGAAAAAACTAAAGTTGGATACAAAATGGCCGACTTCAAAATGGTCAACACCCAGCTTGAAAAGTTTCCCCCCTCCCATATACTAATGTGCCACAAACAGGAAGTTAATATCACCAATCATTCCCATTTTATTTAGGTGTACCCATATAAATGGCCCACCCTGTACAATTCATAGGTTTAAATCTGTTATACTGAATCTCATTGTAAGGAATAAATAAAATAAAAAAAGTATAAATTTATTACTATACATTCATCATAGGCCAGTAGATTAATCAAAGAGGATGTTGGCATGTAAACATGACAACAGTGTGAAGCAGATTAAATTCATCACTCAACCTCCTATTTATCATTGCCATTAATCTGACATGAGACGGTATATACTAGTACCACTGCAAATGTTGCTACATCCACACAGCAGCATTTGTCGATGATGTTCATAGCGTTGATCTAGAGTGAAGTCAAATAAATGTATAATCTATAAACAACGATGGTAAGACTATTGTGCGGAAAATATTTGCACCTTCTGCACAGGAACACTTGTCACCAAATCGTCAAATGATGCATAGATCCAAGCGACGTACGCCAATTAACAATAAAGGTGTTGTTGCCGTGTCAGCATTGTCCAGGCAGCAGCGCTTATGCTTTTTGTACCAAACACAGTTCGCTTTTCATTACTCACGGAACCTGAAAAAGTGGTCAGGATATTTGGCAGTGCTATGATGGCTAGTTATCCTTCGCAGGAGTCTTTTTTTTTTTTTTTTTGCTGACAATCCTCCAAAGAATACAAGTCGAAATCTCCATACCTGGTGGTAGTGTCCTACGTTACCATGTCACCAACGTGTTTTTTCCTAAAGTGGACTTCCTGTGGAATACCTGTTTTGATATATGGATTGTGCAGACTGAATAACAAATGCACACTACATCATTTTAAATTATGAATTTATTTGATTTTTGTAATAAAGTTATATATCTATTTCCCCTATAGATGTGTTTCCATTTTGAGTTCTTGACAAATGCCTGTTATGTAATCTTAACAAAACACATCCTTTCATATTGTTGTGCCTAGCTTTCGCAACCTTACAAGATGAGCCTATAGATAGACGTATGGTCTATTAACATTCCAATTGGTAGCCTCTTAATTTTTATTTTATTAGTAATGCTGTGACAACCTTGTTGCCATTGATCACTGGTTGGGGAACACTGCTTTATAGGATATAAAAAAGGCATTGCAAAAGTATAGGGGCATAGCTATATACAGATGTAGATACACTCTTAGCTTTGCTTGAATTTGGTTAGGGACTAGAATTTATCATGAAACCAACTCAATATAACATTGCAACATGCTAGCAAAACCCTTGGCAGGCTGCGAACCACACCACAACTACTGAGTGGCCATCCAAAGGCACACATAGCATAGACATCTCATGACAGAGTGTTGCAAAATCATGTTTTTTTTCAAAGCTGGTCATCTTGCGCCACATATATCAGGGTATGTTGAGATAAGAAAGAAAGGACACATCTGTATGTATAAAAGCCCTTCTTTCACATTAGAAGACACCAGTACTACACATGATCGATGATGGCCCTGTTACAGATTTTTGCCTTGACTCTTAGGAGCTTCAAGTTATGCCTCTGGGAAAGTACTAATGGAGCGAATATGTCCAATTAGATATATTTCTTACATTTTTTTGCATCATGGGATTTTAGAGATTGTCATAGGGCCAACAGAAGATGGTGTGGACCCACAGTGTTGCCAACGGATTTGGTAAAGGGCTAGACTGAGGGGCAGATACTAAGGGATAGCTGGGTGCTCACCCTTTAATCTCTGTACGAAGATGTGGATTTAGCCGCTAGTATCCCCAAGTCGCTACCACCAGAGTAATCTCCGTTGGCAACGGCCAATAATCTGACATTAGAAGGTAGAGTCAGGGCAGGCGGCAGACAGGGATGGTCAAGGTCAAGCAATGTTAGTAACAGTAAATCCAATAGTAAACACAGAATAGCAGTACAAGCAAGCTAGATTTAAGGCCCTTTTACACGAGTCAATCATCAGGCAAACGAGTGTTCATATCTGGCAAAAGCTTGTACATCGGCTTATCTGCTCGTTTAAATATTGTTGTCTGCAGCACATCTCCCTGTGTAAAGAGGGAGATGTTCTGCCAACATTATAAGAATATATGGGGACAAACAATTGTAATAATGTTCTCTCATCCCCATACATAACCAATCATTGGTCCTTGTGAAAGGAGCAAACGAGCGCCGTTCAATGAACTCATTGATCGGCGCTCGTTTCCAGTGCCCATATCAGGCCGAGTAATAGGACCTTAAGGAACCTAATAGCTCAGGCAAATGGGTGAGGGAACATTGGCCAGTGCTGGCCTTTTAAGAAGGGGAAACTCCGTGCACGTATGCTCTTGTGGTGAGCAGAGGAACAGAAGGAAAGTGGCAGCGAGGAAGGCTGCAGGCAGCATGGACCAGGTAGAGGTGCGGCGTCAGCTAGAAACCAGATGATGCCGGGGAGTGGAGAGTATATAGTGGTGGGAACGGGAGTCAGCGGCCGAGGAGGTGGCCATTACACTTTGCATGTTATAAACAATATACAGGCGATGATGGAAGTAGCTCCTGTTTATGTACCTTCAATTTAAAAGCTCATACAGACCAAATGTATTATTGTAAATGCCTCCTAACACACATGCTGCAGCAGGACAACGACCCTAAACATACAGCCGATGTCATTAAGAACTATCTCCAGCGTAAAGAAGAACAAGGAGCCCTGGAAGTGATGATATGGCCCCCACAGAGCCCTGATCTCAAAATCATCGAGTCTGTCTGGGATTGCATGAAGAGAGAGAGAGGGATTTGAGGAAGCCTACATCCACAAAAGATCTGTGGTTAGTTTTCCAAGATATTTGTGGCAACCTCCCTGCCGTGTTCCTTCAAAAAGTTTGTGCAAGTGTACCTAGAAAAATTGATGCTGTTTTGAAGGCAAAGGGGGTTACACCAAATATTGATTTGATTTATATTTCTCTTCTGTTCATTCTCTTTGTATTTTGTTGATTGATAAAAAAAAAAAAAAATATTCACACTTCTATTTTTGAAAGCATTCTAACACCTCTTGCACACGACCGAGATCGGGCCGTGAAAAACGGTCCGAGTGTTGTATGGATTTTCCGGCCCGACCACTGTGCAGGTGAATGGGACTCCTGGCATCATAGACATTTTATCATGCTCTGAGTCCCTGCCTCCCCGCGGAACTGCCGTTCCGTACTGTATCATTTTGTTCAGTTCGGAACAGCAGTTCTGTGTTAGGCAGGGACTCCTAGCATCATAAAATGTCTATGATTCCAGGAGTCCCATTCACCTGTACCCCGGTCGGGCCAGGAAATCCAGCCAAATGACCGTTTTTCACGGCCCGAACTCGGTCGTGTGCAAGAGGTGTTACTTTGCACTTTGCAGCATCTTTCCACAACTGCCTCAAACTCTTGTATGTATATATATATATATATATATATAAACTTGGATTATAGTCATAAAGCAGGCAGAAACCACAAGTAAAGAAAAAGAAAGGCGTAGGTGCAGTTAATAATGTTATAGTCAGACAATATTATTTTAGATGGTGGTGAAAACACACCCTGTGCCTGTGTGGCTGTACAATACCTGTCTATACTTAGGAATGTCTGTTTGTGCGGATCCAGCATAGTAGACATATCATTCAAGGAGCAGGTTCATCTGGAGTAACCACTTTTATTATGTTGGTAACAAGTGAATGATCGCACTAATTGACCAGGAATGCTAACTCTAACTTCTAAGCTGCTTTGACTAGACCAAGTCACGAAATACGGAACTGGTAATTAAAGGGGTTGTCCGAGATATATTTTTATTTTAAAGTTAAACACACAATGCACACATTAAGTATTCCCTAATATACTTACCTGTGCAATCTTGCTTCTGTTCTCCGTTCTGGCAGCTCTTTTCTGCCGATCACATGTCTTCTGACGTCACGTTTTCTTCCTCCTCCACTGTCGTGTCGTGTCCCGATCACATGGTCTCGCCCCAGCGAGACCTCGGATGGGACACGACACGTCACTGGAGACGTGACGTTTCTGCGCGTGCCCGCCCGCCCAGCCTATGCATCTTTTCACTGTGAACGCGCCTATGCATGTTCACAGTGAAAAAAGTGAAGAGGGACGGCACCCGCGGACTAGAAAGGTACAGTGACCTCTGTACTTTTAGTTCTTCCCCTATCAAAGCCTACACATAGTAGGCTTTGATAGGGAATTATACAACACTATGCAGCACACGGGTCGCATGCAGCCCTTGAGGCTGTTATCTGCGGCCCGCGGGACACCGTGCACTGTTTAACAACTGGTTCCTGACCGCTGGCTGTATTTTTACGGCCAGCGGTCAGGGACGGGTCCTTAAAACCCGAGCCATAGACTTTCTACGGCTCGGGTTTTAACTTGCTGCCCGCGCGATCGGGCAGCTGAATGTCGGGTCTCCGGCTGTCAGTGACTGCCGGGGACCCTGAGGAGAAGACAGAAGCAGCTTTCGCTGCTTCTGTCTTCTCCGATGTCTTTTTACACAGCGCTCAATGAACGCTGTGTACAGGAATAGAGACAGCGGCCCCGCGGCGCTGTCTCTATTCCTCCCGGTATCATGTGACTGGTCACATGATCGCCGGGTGCCGTTAGTGGCAGACTGTTGCTGGGTCTTACTAGACCCAGCACAGCCCTATTAGTGACAATCGTCACTATGAGAGGGCTGATTTCCCCTGTAACTGGGGCTGCTGTGCAGCCCCAGTTACAGTGGAAAAACATGTAAAAGAAAGAAAAAAAATATATAAAGTCCCCCAAAGGTCTTTTTTGACCTTTGAGGATCAGACCATAGTAATAAAAAAAATAGTAAAGTAAAGTGCAAAAAAAAATACAATAATAAATACACATAAAATACCCACCCCAATAAAATACCGTTCCCCCCCGACAATCATTGTTGTAACGCTAGCGCTGACCCAATTACCCTAATATAGACATGTAATATATTAAAATTTACGGTAGACAATGACGATCACAAATAAAAGGTATATTTTAGGGTAAAACTATGTTATTACCAAAAAAAAATAGCTGAAACGTAAAAAAGCTTTTTTTTTACTAATATTTTCAAACTTTATGAAAGAAAATTCTAAAATGGCAAAAAAGGTGTGTATAAAAATGATAAAAAAAAGAAACCTGCATTATCTACGGAAAAAACGTCGCAAAAATCACGTCGTTAGCCCAACAAATAAAAAAGTTATAGCCATTTAACTAACGCGTGCTAAAAATGGCTAAACGGTGTCTGGTCCTGAAGGCTCAAAATAGCGCGGACATGAACTGGTTAAGATCTTCTGGGGTCCTGTATCTAAGCCTACATTGTTAGGGTATGTTCACACGAGGGCGTCCATAACGGCTGAAATTACGGGGATGTTTCCGCCTGTTTTTTTTTTAAGCGGAAACAGCGTAGCAAAACTTGTAAAAAACGGCCCGAAAATGCGTACCATTGATTTCAATGGGAGGCGTCGGCGTCTTTTTCCCGCGAGCAGTAAAACTGCCTCGTGGGAAAAAGAAGCGACATGCTCCATCTTCGGGCGTTTACACCTCTGACCTCCCATTGACTTCAATGGGAGGCAGAGAAAGCGTATTTCCGTTGTTTTATGCCCGCGGCGCTCAATTGCCGTGGGCGAAAAACATGACGGAAAACGACGCGAAAAACGCAGCAAAAAAAGCCGCAAAAACAACGCCAAAAAGGCTACGATAAACGCCGCGAAAAACATCGCAAATAAAGCCGCGAAAAAAGAGGCAAAAAACGCCACGAAAAACGACAGGAAAAACGCCATGAAAGACGCAACGAAAAACGCAGAAAAAAAACCGCAAACAGCGACGCAAAAAAAAGAGGCGAAAAACGACGCAAAAAAGGCTACGATAAACGCCACGGAAAACGTTGCGAAAAACATCGTGGAAAAAGCCGCAAACAAAGAGGCAAAGAACGCCGTGAAAAACTACTGGGAAAACGCCACGAAAGACGCAACGAAAAACGCTGCAAAAATAGCCGCAAACAACGATGCAAAAAAAGAAATGATACGAAAAAGGCTACGATAAACGCAACGGAAAACACAGCAATAAAAGACGCAAACAAACAAGCAAAAAACGCCAAGATAAACGAAGCGAAAAACGGCCCGAACAAAGCGGCAAACAAAACCGCAAACAGCGCACAAAAAACTCCGGGAAAAATGACGCAAAAATCAACGTGCAGGGAGAGGTAAATCTGCCGCAAACTTCAAGACGGAATTTTGAGGCAGATATTCCTCCGGCAAAAAAACTCTGTGTGAACATAGCCTTAGTGGAGAGAGACGTGAGATAGAGGAGGGTGGGCGAGGGTTAGGGTGAGGGTGAGGGTTAGGGTGAGGGTGGACGAGGGTGAGGGGAGACACGAAGAGGTTTATAGACCTGAAAAGAGAAATAAAACATAATGGGGGGAGAACGGTCATCATCCTTCAAGAATGTCAGCAAGGAGACAAGTCCAGTGAAGGAGGTCAGCGGGAGGAGCAAGGACAGCTCACGTGAACTCTTGGAAGGTCCGTGCACGCTCATTGCAGCCTGCAATGAGCGTGCACGGGAAAAAAGTTTCATAACAAGGAAAGATCAACAAACCAGAGCTGAACTGCATGTAAACAAACCGTGCTAAATTCAAAGAAGAAATGTGCTAAGTAGAATTTTTTTTTAAAATAATGCTTTATTTAGGTTGTCTGTATAAGGGGTAATGTATGACAGAGTTTTTGAAAAAATGTTGGTATCTCGGACAACCCCTTTAATGTTATGTTGTTAAATGAACTGCGTTCCTTCAAATAAAGTTAGCATCACCAAATACATAAATATACTACATATTGAAATGTTCATTCTTGTTAAAATATTCAGTATTGGTCACAAAACATACAATTCAGCCAAACATTGTAGTTAGTATGGTAGTAAAATTTTCGTATTGTTTTATATATTAAGACCGGGTTCCCATGTAGCGTAAACGCTGCGGAATTTCAGGAATTCTGTGTGAAAATTCTGCAGCATTTACAGTAGCAGCAGAGTGGATGAGATTTAGGCAATCTCATGCCCACGCTGTGTAAACGTTAATAAATTGACCTGCGGTGCAGAATTTAAATCCGCAGCATGTCAATCTATGCTGCGTTTTCGTTGATTTTCTGCTGCAGGTTTTCCTATTGTATTCAATGGGGATGCAAAACCTGCAACAGAAAATTGCGGAAATTCCATTCGAAAAAACGTACCACAATGTGGTGCAGTTTTTCGGACAGAAGGTGCTGCGGATTCCAGGTTTCATATGCAGCGCAGTATTTATGCAGTGTATCTGATCAGTGGGAACCTGGCATAAAGGGGTATTTCCATTTCAATCTCAAGTGCAGCTTGTTTGACTCCCGTAAATTACATTGACTTCAATGGAGATAGAATATAATGTGGATATGCCATAAATGTTTATGATGGGACTACCCAGGGAGACATAGACTACATATTTTTTTTCCAAATTCAAGGTTTTATTGATTTTATAAATATAAGGATATAACAGACAATCAGGCGAGAATCACCTGACACAACATTATATATAACAGAAGTATAATAGATCTTCAAACAATTAGCATGGTATTGGAGGGAAAAGTAGGAAAGGGAGGGGGGCAAGAAAGAGGAAAGGAAGAAAGGGTACACAGCATTGCATTTGACTATATTTCTGAAGGACTATTCAATCACCGTCTAAAGGTACATAACGAACAGGAGGCGGTGATAGCTGAACCTTCATATCACGGGGCAATCGAGAAAGGAGGAGATTCCCGGAGAAGAGATCGTGTTTATGGGCGACCTTGCTAGAAGGCCCCACTCAAATCAAACAAGAAGTGTCAAGTCCCTAAAAGCTTCTGAGTGTTGGAACTCAATCCAAGCCACCCAAGTATGAACAAACTTTTTCCTTATGTCAGAAGTGTGTGCTATAAAGTCTTCTATAAAGGTGTGAAAACCCCTGTGTACCACTCCTCCATTATAGGAGGTTCCAGGCCCTTCCATCGTCTTGGAATGAAATTTTTTACCGCTTGGAGGAGCAAACCTGCCAAGAACCCTGTGTATTTAGAGAAACCTGTAGGTATCATAAAAAGAAGGAGGGCCTCTGGCGTATTTAATATAAAAATACCAGTTATTTTGGTGAGTAACAAAATTACCCTAGACCAGAAGTTTTTTTATTGTGGGACAATCCCACCAAATGTGTGTCATTGTCCCCTCTTCCATTTCGCACCTCCAACAGGTGTCAGGGACATTAGGATACCAGCGATGCAACAAATCCGGTACCATCGTGAGATAATTTTGAATGAGGTTTCCTGTGCTTTATTGGCTATAGGGGCTTTGTGAACAAAGCACCGCAGCCATTGGTCCTCATCAAAAGATTTATCCAATTCCTTCTCCCAACCTTACAATACGGAGGTAACATATCCGTGGAATTCTCCAGTAGGAGAGTATACAGCATGGAAACTGTGGGAGGGCGGGCACGACGCCAGACATAACTGCTCGAATTCTGAGAGATCTCTATGGAGCTGAGTATGTGGCTTAACTGAGTTGTAAAAATGTGTAAGCTGAGCATAGTCATGTGGTGCCCTCGGCAAGCCTCCTTCCTCCGGGATCAAAGACCGTAGGGAGGCTAAGTTATTACCCAATAAAGCGTGTGTGAAATGCAAAGGGGCAAATTTTGTCCTCTCCAGAAAACCATTGGAGGAGAGCCCTGGAGGGAAATCAGGATTGTCAGTCACCGGGAGCATAGGGCCGTACAGATCTAGTAAATTATCTGTCCGTTGTGCATATTTCAAAGTTAGGAGAGTGTGGTATGAACTAAACGACAAGGATTGCAAGGATAGGTAGGCCAATTTTCTGGATCATGGGAGTGTGGACAGAGCCTTGGGGCATACTGTTTGTGCAATCTGTACCCAAAGTTTGTGTTTGTGTCCATGGAAGAAATCTATTACACGGGAGTGTACAGACGTGAGATAATGTTTCTTACAGTCGGGAAGGCCTAGACCTCCCCTAGATCTCGGAAGAGACGGCGCAGGGATAGCCAAAATGGGGCAGGGATACGGATTGGTATGGTCTGGAAAAGATACAGCAATCTAGGAAGTATATTAATTTTTTGAATGTTAATGTGATCAAACCAGGAGAAATAAACTACAGTCCAGGACTCTAAGTTCTTGCGTATCTGTAGTAGAAGCGGGTGGAATTTAAGCACAAACAATTTATTTAAATCACTATGTATTCGCAGTCCCAAATAACGAATACTGTTGGATGGCCAGGCAAAAGGATAATTTTCCTGGAGTAGGGTTTGTTGTTCCTTGGGAAGCGAGACATTAAGTGCCTCCAATTTGGCCGCATTAACTTTAAAATTTGACCACAAACCAAAATGGTCAAATTCCGCCACTAGTGATGGCAAGGATGTGTGAGGTTGGGTAATGTAGAGTAATAGATCATCTTCAAACGCTGAACACCTATATTCAGGTCGCACAATGGAGATGCCCTTAACAACCGGGTTACTACGAATGGAAGGCAAAAGATGTTCCATTACTATCATGTACAAAAGAGGGGATAGGGGGCAACCCTGTCTCGTACCATTGGTGATCGAGAAAGGAGCAGAAAGAGTCCCATTTATTTTCAATTTAGCTGAAGGAGCGCAATACAAGTCCATGATTTTAGCTATGAAGGACCCTCCAATCCCTAACTTCCTTAGGGAATAGTATATTGCCGACTAGGAAACGCGATCGAAGGCCTTCTCGGCATCGAGAGAGAACCATGAGAGGAACACTTTTAGATTGGGCGTACTGAACGATGTCCAGAGTTTTCAGGGTATTGTCACAGGCTTCTCTCCCCGGGACAAATCCCACCTGATCATGGTGAACGAGGATCCTTACCCTGTTTGGGAATAACCGCGACACGAGCCAGCATTGTTTGTTAAAGAGAACCTTTCACCTCCCCTTACATGTGCAGCTGAGTGCAGCATGTAATGGGGAGGGCTGAACAAACCCTGGGGCACTTTACATTTTTTTTCTACCTCCCTCCGTTATTTAGATATCGGTACCGTTATATTTGGTGCCCAATATTTAAATGAACCATTGAACAGTCAACGGGGCGTGTACTGGCAAGGGGGCGTGTTACCATGGCTATGACACTGTCCAATCAGATATGGACAGTGTTACAGCAAGAGCGAGGAGAGAGTATGCACGCGCACACACGCTCTCACTCTCACGCTTCAGCTTTCAAGATTAGTCTTCTGCCGAACTGGCAAGGGGACGTGTCACTGCTATGGACAGTGTAAGAGCTGTGGAGAGGAGAGCGTGCTCTCATCTCTTCAGAGAGATCAGTCTTGTATTGCCTGCCGAATTGGCAAGGGGGCGTGTCTCTGTTATGGACAGTGTAAGCGCTCCCCAGCTCTTACACTGTCCGTAGCAGTGACACGCCCCCTTGCCAGTTCGGCAGACCAAGTACAAGACTGATCTCTCACAAGAGCTAAAGAGAAGAGAGCGCTCATGCGCGCTCTTTTCTCCACAGCTTTTACACAGTCCGTAGAAGTGACACGCCCCCTTGCCAGATCGGGTGAAAATACTGCAATCGCACACTCTCTCTCCTCGCTCTTGCTGTGGCACTGTCCATATCTGATTGGACAGTGTCACAGCCATAGTAACATGCCCCCTTGTCAGTACACCCCCCCTTGACTGTTTAGGGCGTTATTTAAATATCGGGTGCCAAATATATCGGCACCGATATCTAAATAACGGAGGGAGGTAGAATTTTTTTTTTAAAGTGCCCCAGGGTTTGTGCAACCCACCCCATTACATGCTGGACATGTATGGGGAGGTGAAAGGTTCTCTTTAAGAGATGGGAGATTTGTCAGAGACATCATTGATAGCCTGAAGAAGTAAAGAATTGGGTTGAGAACATTTTGTAGAATTTAGCTGTGAAGCCACCTGAGCCCGGGATTTTACCCCCGGTTAGGGAGCGGATCGCTAATTGGAGCTAAGGGGGTCATCCAAATGTGGTACCGATATTGGGGATTGAGAGGAAGAGGCATGTGCTGGAATGCGTGATAGGTCGCCTGTATGGCTGGGAATGAGGGCCATCCAGATTGTATAATTTGGAGTAGTAAGAATGAAATTCTCTAGTAATATCTTGAGTTGTATGTAGGGTCTGGTTCGTTCGTGTTTTAATAAGTGGGATATAGTTCTGTGATTTCTGGGATCTAAGGGCATTGGCCAACATTCATCCACTTTTGTTTCCATATTCAAAAAATTTACTGCGACACACTTGTAAGAGACATTTATGAGCCTGCTCCAGCAATTGTCGAGCATCTTGCCTGGTAACCAAAAGCTCTCCGTTAGGGATCTGCCAGGTACTACGTCTAGGTATACTCCTGGGATTAATCAATCCACACCTGAGTCCAGACCTGTTCGACTGACACCATCTCCCACCAACCAGGGTGGCAGGCTCAGGAGTGGGAGAGCCTATCGCGGCATGGTCAGTCGGAGTTAGCTCCGCCCCCTGTCCTTTATTACCTGCTGTGTTCTCCTCCTCAGTGCTTGTAATTCTTTTGGATTCCTGGCCCCACTGCTGCTTGCTCCAGCCTGCTTCTGCCGTGCTTCTGCCTTGCTGCTGTTCTGCTTAACCCGCTTTGCTTTGCCTCCGGCTTGCTTCCTCCTCCGTGCTCACTTGGGTATACTCCACTTCATCCTGGTCCTGACAACTCATTCACCGCTCCGTTTCCTCGCGGCGTTCCGTGAACTACTGCGCCTTCCCTTGCGTGTTCCCTGTTTGTTCTCCCGTGCACTTAGACAGCGTAGGGACCGCCGCCCAGTTGTACCCCGTCGCCTAGGGCGGGTCGTTGCAAGTAGACAGGGACAGGGCGGTGGGTAGATTAGGGCTCACTTTCCCTTCACCTCCTTCCTGCCATTACATAATTACAAGCCCCTTACCTAGTCTACCATTTCCCCTACGCTACGCTATCATGGACCCCCTTGAGACCCTGACCCAGCAGGTGCAGGGCCTCTCCCTACAGGTCCAGGCCCTGGCCCAGAGGGTCAACCAGGGTGACGCTACCGTAGTAGTTCCCCTCACATCACCTCTAGAACCCGACCTCAAGCTACCTGACCGGTTCTCAGGGGACCGTAAGACGTTTCTCTCCTTCCGGGAGAGTTGCAGACTGTATTTCCGCCTTAAACCCCACTCCTCAGGTTCCGAGAACCAGCGGGTGGGTATCATCATATCCCGACTCCAGGAAGGGCCCCAAGAGTGGGCCTTCTCCTTGGCTCCTGACGCCCCTGAACTTTCCTCTGTTGATCGCTTTTTCTCTGCCCTCGGACTCATTTACGACGAGACTGACAGGACTGCTTTAGCCGAGAGTCAGCTGGTGACCTTACGTCAGGGTAGGAGACCGGTTGAGGAGTACTGTTCTGATTTTAGAAAGTGGTGCGTAGCTTCTCGGTGGAACGATCCGGCCCTAAGGTGCCAGTTTAGGTTAGGATTATCTGACGCCCTGAAGGATCTGCTGGTTAGTTACCGCTCTTCTGACTCCCTTGACCAGGTTATGGCCCTAGCAGTACGACTTGACCGACGTCTCAGGGAACGTCAGCTTGAACGCTTCAATGTGCTCCCCTCTGAACTTTCTGCGATTCCCCCCGAGGTCCCGTCTCCTCGCCCCTCCACGGAGGACTCAGAGGTACCTATGCAACTCGGGGCCTCCATGTCCCCTCGACAACGTAGGGAGTTTCGCAGAATGAATGGTCTCTGCTTCTACTGTGGGGACGACAAGCATCTTCTGAACACCTGTCCCAGGCGCAAGAATAAAAAGCCGGAAAACTTCCGCGCCTAAGTGATCATCGGGGAGGTCACTTGGGCGCACAGGTATTTCCCGTTAATGTGAAATGCAATAAAATTTTGCTTCCCTTTCAGGTCTCGTTTGCTGGCCGGTCTGCCACTGGCAGTGCCTTCGTGGATTCTGGCTCATCTGCTAATATCATGTCTGTGGAATTTGCTATGTCTCTAAAAATGCCTTTTATTGATTTACCTTATCCTATCCCTGTAGTAGGTATCGACTCAACTCCCCTTGCTAATGGTTATTTTACTCAGCATACTCCTGTTTTTGAACTCCTGGTTGGCTCCATGCATTTGGAGCAGTGCTCTGTACTGGTGATGCAGGGATTATCGTCTGATCTGGTATTAGGTCTTCCCTGGTTGCAGTTGCATAATCCCACGTTTGATTGGAATACTGGGGATCTCACCAAATGGGGTAGTGAATGTCTTATGTCATGTCTTTCTGTTAACTCTATTTCTCCCCGGGAGGAGGTAAACACGCTTCCTGAGTTTGTTCAGGACTTCGCCGATGTGTTTTCTAAGGAGGCCTCCGAGGTGTTGCCCCCCCATAGAGATTACAATTGCGCCATCTATTTGGTGCCTGGTGCCAAGCTTCCTAAGGGTAGGATATTTAATCTTTCATGTCCTGAACGTGAAGCTATGAGGGTGTATATCCAAGAATGCCTGGCCAAGGGTTTCATTCGCCCCTCGACTTCTCCTGTAGGTGCTGGCTTCTTCTTTGTGGGGAAGAAGGATGGTGGTCTTAGGCCGTGCATTGATTATCGCAACCGGAATAAGGTCACTGTAAGGAACCAGTACCCACTTCCTTTGATTCCGGATCTTTTTAATCAGGTTCAGGGAGCCCAATGGTTTTCTAAGTTCGATCTACGGGGGGCATATAACCTTATCCGCATCAAAGAGGGGGATGAGTGGAAAACTGCGTTCAACACACCCGAGGGTCATTTCGAATACCTGGTCATGTCCTTTGGGTTGTGTAATGCCCCTGCTGTCTTCCAGAATTTTATTAATGAAATCCTGAGAGATTACCTGGGTAATTTTCTTGTTGTGTACCTTGATGACATACTGGTGTTTTCCAAGGACTGGTCCTCCCACGTGGAGCATGTCAGGAAGGTGCTCCAGGTCCTTCGGGAGAATAATCTATTTGCTAAGACTGAAAAATGTGTCTTTGGGGTACAGGAGATACCATTTTTAGGGCAAATCCTCACTCCTCATGAATTCCGCATGGACCCTGCCAAGGTTCAGGCTGTGGCGGAATGGGTCCAACCTGCCTCCCTTAAGGCGTTACAGTGTTTTTTAGGGTTCGCCAACTATTGCAGGAGATTTATTGCCAACTTCTCGGTCGTCGCTAAGCCTCTTACGGATCTTACTCGCAAGGGTGCTGATGTCCTCCATTGGCCCCCTGAGGCCGTCCAGGCCTTTGAGACCCTCAAGAAGTGCTTTATCTCGGCCCTCGTGCTGATTCAGCCCAACCAAGAGGAGCCATTTATTGTGGAGGTTGACGCATCCGAGGTGGGAGTGGGGGCCGTCTTGTCCCAGGGTACCAGCTCCCTCACCCATCTCCGCCCCTGTGCTTACTTCTCTAGGAAGTTTTCGCCCACGGAGAGTAACTATGATATTGGCAACCGCGAACTTCTAGCCATTAAATGGGCTTTTGAAGAGTGGCGGCACTTCCTGGAGGGGGTCAGACACCAGGTAACGGTCCTTACGGATCACAAGAATCTGGTTTTCCTAGAATCGGCCCGGAGGCTTAATCCTAGACAAGCTCGGTGGGCACTATTCTTTACCAGATTTAATTTCTTGGTTACCTATAGGGCTGGGTCCAAGAATATTAAGGCTGATGCCCTGTCACGTAGTTTCATGGCCAATCCTCCTTCCGAGAAGGATCCTGCTTGTATTTTACTCCCTGGTATAATCGTTTCTGCCACGGATTCTGATTTAGCTTCTGATATCGCGGCTGATCAGGGTGCAGCTCCCGGGAACGTCCCTGGGGACAAACTGTTTGTTCCCCTGCAATACCGGCTAAGGGTACTCAGGGAAAACCATGACTCCGCTCTATCTGGTCATCCTGGCATCTTGGGCACCAAACACCTCATTACCAGAAACTATTGGTGGCCTGGGTTGCCTAAAGACGTTAGGGCTTACGTCGCCGCTTGTGAGGTTTGCGCTAGGTCCAAAACCCCTAGGTCCCGACCTGCGGGCCTACTACGTTCCTTGCCCATTCCCCAGAGACCTTGGACCCATATCTCCATGGATTTTATCACCGATTTGCCTCCATCTCAGGGCAAGTCGGTGGTGTGGGTGGTAGTAGACCGCTTCAGCAAGATGTGCCACTTTGTGCCCCTTAAGAAGCTACCTAACGCCAAGACGTTAGCTTCTTTGTTTGTGAAACATTGTTTGTGTCTCCATGGGGCCCCAGTCAATATCGTTTCTGACAGAGGGGTACAATTTGTTTCCTTATTTTGGAGAGCCTTTTTTAAAAAGTTGGAGATTGATCTGTCCTTCTCCTCCGCCTTCCGTCCCGAAACTAATGGCCAAACGGAGAGGACTAACCAGTCCCTGGAACAATATTTAAGGTGTTTCATCTCTGACTGTCAATTCGATTGGGTCTCATTCCTTCCCCTTGCTGAATTTTCCCTCAATAACTGGGTCAGTAACTCGTCAGGGGTCTCCCCGTTTTTCTGTAATTTCGGGTTTAACCCAAGGTTCTCCTCCGTTTCCCCTGGTTGTTCCAATAATCCTGAGGTAGAGGATGTTCATCGGGAACTGTGCACTGTCTGGGCCCAGGTTCAGAAGAACCTAGAGGCGTCCCAGAGCGCACAAAAGATTCAGGCGAATAGTAGACGTTCTGCTAACCCCCGGTTTGTCGTCGGGATTTGGTCTGGTTGTCGTCCAGGAACTTGCGCCTTAAGGTCCCGTCCAGGAAGTTTGCTCCCCGATTTATTGGGCCTTATAAGATCATTGAAGTCCTCAACCCTGTATCCTTCCGTCTGGAGCTGCCCCCATCCTTTCGCATACATGACGTCTTCCATGCCTCCCTCCTTAAACGCTGCTCCCCGTCCTGGTCCCCCTCGAGGAAACCTCCTGTTCCCGTTCTCACCCCTGAGGGGGTGGAATTCGAGGTGGCCAAGATTATGGACAGTAGGATGGTCCAGGGCTCCCTCCAGTACCTGGTCCATTGGAGAGGGTACGGGCCGGAGGAGAGGACCTGGGTACCTGCCCGTGACGTTCACGCTGGGGTATTGATCAGGAGGTTCCACCTTCTCTTCCCTACTAAACCGGGTCCTCTTAGTAAGGGTCCGGTGGCCCCTCATAAAAGCGGGAGTACTGTTAGGGATCTGCCAGGTACTACGTCTAGGTATACTCCTGGGATTAATCAATCCTCACCTGAGTCCAGACCTGTTCGACTGACACCATCTCCCACCAACCAGGGTGGCAGGCTCAGGAGTGGGAGAGCCTATCGCGGCCTGGTCAGTCGGAGTTAGCTCCGCCCCCTGTCCTTTATTACCTGCTGTGTTCTCCTCCTCAGTGCTTGTAATTCTTTTGGATTCCTGGCCCCACTGCTGCTTGCTCCAGCCTGCTTCTGCCGTGCTTCTGCCTTGCTGCTGTTCTGCTTAACCCGCTTTGCTTTGCCTCCGGCTTGCTTCCTCCTCCGTGCTCACTTGGGTATACTCCACTTCATCCTGGTCCTGACAACTCATTCACCGCTCCGTTTCCTCGCGGCGTTCCGTGAGCTACTGCCCCTTCCCTTGCGTGTTCCCTGTTTGTTCTCCCGTGCACTTAGACAGCGTAGGGACCGCCGCCCAGTTGTACCCCGTCGCCTAGGGCGGGTCGTTGCAAGTAGGCAGGGACAGGGCGGTGGGTAGATTAGGGCTCACTTTCCCTTCACCTCCTTCCTGCCATTACACTCTCGTAGTGTTGACGGAGAAAGTGCACGTTTGTGAGCCAATTCTAAAGATTCTATTTTATGTAGGACTTGTGAAAGTGAATGGACCCATTCTTGCTTTTAACCGTGTTTGATAAGGGTACCTCGGAGCACACATTTTAACGTTTACCACTTGATGGGGGACAAGGTGGAGTCTTCACTATGATCTCCAATAAAGTGTCCAATCGAATTGACCACATCCTTTGCACAAACACTATCCAACAAGAGAGATTCGTTCAATTTCCATGACCACACCGGCCTGGACTTAAAAGAAATAGTGAGGGAGCAGAATATTGGAGCATGGTCCGACCACAAAATTTTACCACTATCGGTGGCAGGTGACCAAGAGAGCGCTTCATGCTGTGCTAGGATGTAGTCGATGTGACTGTAAGAATCATGAGGGGACGAATAGAATCTAAAATCTTTGCAAGACGGATGGGTGAGTCGCCAAGCATCACACAGCCGTAACTTTTGAAAAACCCTTCTCACAGGTTTTATGGCTGAGTAAGAGCGCGTGGCACGCCCCGTGGAACTATCTAGTGTGGGGTCCAGGATCAGATTGAAATCTCCAAATAGGAGAACAGTTCCCTTAATCTGTGTGGCGATCTGATTAACTAAGTTTGTAAGAAATTGTGCCTGGCCTTGGATAGGAGTATAAACATTGACAATAGTGAAAATCCTATCTTCTATTTTAAGGAACGAGATGTACCTTGCCTCTGGATCCACCACGCATTCCAGAACTTGGTGTGGTAGGGATTTATGTATTTTAATGGCCACCCCCTTGGATTTGGAAATAGGGTTGTTGATGAGTGTAGTATCTGTTTTTAAGTGACGGAAGGTGTTTGTCGCTAAAGTGTGTTTCCTGTAAACAGGCTATATGTATCTTGTGTTTCTGCAGCAATCGGAGTACATGAGATCTCTTCTCCGGGGTGTTCAGCCCTTCACTTTGAAGGAGGCCAACTTGTGTGTTACCATATGATCAAGGCCCCATGAGGTCCACTGCCAACTGCCATACAATAGGTAATTAGAAAACGCTGTGAGAGAAATGCAATAAAGGAACATTAAAGAAAAACAACAAAAAAGACAGTAGGAATTCTACTATCGAGTACTGAATTCACAAAAACATATTCAGCCAAGTTGGTGGAATGCCCCAAACTACCATATGTCTACCTACGTGAGGGAAATGGCAGACGTACATGGAGAGTTACTCGGCTACTATTTACAGTGATTACCTACACATAGGCACATTAATCAGAACCAAACTACTAACCATTGTAAGAGTAAGAACAACAAAGTTTACTTAAGTATGTGGGGACTTAATAATTACGCATATAAGTCCCATTCAAGCACGATCGTAGGGTCATTGCGGGGGAGGTACCCACCTAACGAACAAAGTCGGGCAGGATCTGAACAGAATAATAAGTCAAGTGTTAGCAAGTGCAAGATAATAATTCAAATCAGCTATTTCAAGTGGAGAAAAACAAAACAGGTTACGGAGAGACAATCAGTCATGGAAGAATTAAGCAGACACTGCTGGGCTCTCCGGAGGCGGTGACCTCGGAAGCCTTGGGAATGTCGTCGTCATCTGCACTGTCGCTGAGTTAAACTAGAGGAGGATGAAGGGATTTGAGGTTGGTCTCGGTAGAATTGGGCAGGCTCTCTGCTCAAGGTGAAGAATGATGTCCAGGGAGGTAATTGGATAGGAGGAAGTCCTAGGCAATCCAAAAAGGAGGGTAAGTCTCCTGGAGCACGAAGAGTGGAAAAGCGACCATCATGTCACACCGTAAGTGCGAGGGGAAAGCCCTAGCAAAATGGGATGTTTTGTTCCTTGAGCATGGTAGTGAGAGGGCGGAGAGCTGCTCTCATCATTAATGTGCGCCTGGAGAGATCTGGAAGAATCTGGATTGAGTGACCCTCAAAGACCGCTGCAGGATGGTCTCTGGCTTTTAGGAGAATCTCCTCTTTTATCTTGTAATAATGTACTCGACATATGATGTCTCTTGGTTTGTTGGGGTCAGGGTCTCGAGGACGGAGGGCCCTGTGGACCCTATCAAGTTAAATTTTAGAGGTAGGTTGAGAATTTAAAATTCCATTAAAGATGCGAATTAACGTTGGAGCAAGGTCTTGAGTGGCCACTGTTTCTGGAATGCCCCTGATGCGAAGATTGTTACGTCTGTTGTGGCTTTCCAAATTGTCAAATTGGGATTGTAAGGCCACAATATGCATTGTGTTAGTTTGGACAGTGTCCTGTAGAGCTGTAGTAGTTTGAGAAGTTGCCCCCAACGTTGTACCACAACGTCTACACGAGACGACAAGGCAGAAAGGTCTGATTGAAATTTGGCGATTTCTTGTTTGCATTCAGCAATCATAATTCTGGCATAATCCGCCATATCAGCTCCAGACAGAGTATTACGTAACAAACAACTGAATATCCACCAGCGTAGCTTGCCTAGTATTTTCTTGTCTGGAAGAGGCAAGAGTGTTCTGCTGTTCTAACATAAGAATGTGCTCTATGGGTTGAGAACCATTTACAGGGCCAAAGGACTCCAGGGAGTGGTTAGGTGCAGGAACCTGTGTGGTCAATAGTCTCCGGAACCGTGACAGGTGGTCCATGGGTGCAATCCCTTCGTCAGATATGGGGTAGACGGTGGTATGACCATAGGGTTCATAATAGAGTCCTGGTTTGGAGGAGCAGAGTCCCCAACTGGTAAGCTTTGGTCCCATATACGTGCTTCAGCGCTTCTCACCAGACCTTCACCCAATACTGGACTCCATACCAGGGGTGATGTGGGCAATGTTACAGACCCTGTTTGTCCCGAGATATTAGCGGAGTGGTCCCGGATATGTCCGTAGTTGCAGGCCAGAGTGGAACGCAGTGTTGCCCAGCTGTATGTGCGTGACAAGCTGCGGCTCGGAAGGTGATGCTGGGGACTCCCTTAATAGCGGCTGACTCAAAACTCCCCCACCGTGCATCTGCATCGCACGTGAACCACACCCAGTGTTGGAAGATGGTGCCGTTTCCGGTCTAGGGCGCGGGGTATAAGATCCACTCCGGGCTACCGACTTCGCTGCCCCAGCAGGAATAAAGAGCGGGCCGGGTGTCTCGGGGTCTCAGCGGGATCATCTCTGGATGGGAAGTCATCTCTCACCTCTGTCAGTGCTCGACTCCGTCAGCCATCTTGGGCTGAGAATTCCTGTGTCCCTTGCCATTGAAAGCACGTTTGTATGTCACCTGGTGCAGATTGAAGCTACGGGGGTCTTGACTTGCTTTTTTAAGTTTGTCCAATGGTTAATTAGGGTAGTTATAAGCCTGCTTTAGTGCTAGATACAGGAGGAGCTCAGAGACGTGCGTCCTCCATAGACTACATATTTATTGGAAGATCCAGTCAATCTTGGTACTTTCTGCTGATAATTTAATGTCTTTTGGAGCATGAATATTAGCTTGGACATTTATAGAAATAAAATTGTCTGGATCTGGCAATAATGTCTGATATTTATTTTTATTGTAGCACTTTCATAAATATATAAATGTCAACATACTCGGAAAATATTTCACCGATCATAGATTGTGGTGAAACCTAATTCTTTGTATAGGAAATTCTTATTATGTACACACAATAACCTCATATTTAAACTCAAAACACATTGATGCTTAAATTCTGTTTAAACTGGTGTAATGGCTTCTATTTTAACAGGTTCCATGAAGGATATGATGGATCCTTTTGGTCTTTTTTGTTTTTTACCCATCAGTATGTCAGGTTCAGTTTATTAACCCCTACCCACTGCAGCCACTTGACAGCCTTCCTGACAGAGCCTCATTTTTAAAATCTGACGTGTCACTTTATGTGGTAAAAACTTTGGAAAGCTTTTATCTATCGGAGCAATTCTGAGAATGTTTTCTCGTGACATATTGTACTTTATGTCAGAGGTAAAATTTGGTTGTTACATTCAACATTTATTTATGGAAAACACCAAAATTTAGACAACGTTTGCAAAAATAAGCACTTTTCTCAATTTAAATGTATCTGCTTGTAGACAGATAGTAATACCACACAAAATAGGTACTAATTAAAATTTCCCATATGTTTAATTTATTTTTCCATTGTTTTTGAACATCATTTTATTTTTATAGGACTCAATAAGCCTTATAATTTCAGCAGAAATTTCTCACATTTTCAAGAAAGCCTATTTTTCTAGCGACCAGTTCAGTTCTGAAGTTGTTTCTATATATTAGAAAGCCTCATAAATCACCATAAATCATTTTTAAAACTGCACCCCTCAAAGTAGTCAAAACACCATTTAGAAAGTTTCTTAACCTTTTAGGCGTTTCACAGGAATTAAAGCAAAGTGGAGGTGAAATTTACTAATTTATTTTTGCAGAAATTTCATTTTAATCAATTTTTTCTTTAACACAAATCAATTTTTATTGCCCAAATTCTGCAGTATTTACAAAAATCCCACATGTTGCCGTAGTGTTCTATTGGACTGAAGCACAGGCCTCAGAATTAAAGGAGCACCTAGTGGATTTTGGGGCCATGTCAGGTTTGAAGAGGTCTCTCGGTTCGAAAACAAAGGAAACACCCCAAAAAATAAACAATTTTGGATACTACACCCCACAAGGAATTCATATGTAGTGTAGGGGTGTAGTGAGCATTGTGACCCCACAGGTGTTTCATAGATTTTATTCCAATTTTGATGTGAAAATTAACAATGTACATTTTTTACAATAAGATGTCATTTTAGCTTAAAAAATATTTTTTTTTTTAACAAGGAATAAAGGAGAAAAAGATCATAATCTGGCATAAAAAAAATGGACTGGATATTGGGCCTTAGTACAATCCCAGCCGCTCAAATAATTTAATTGAGTAGCGTCAAAATAAATTTTGGGGGTGGGAAGTCCAAAGCTGCCCTTACTTTTAACTCTTTGTATATTTTTAAGACTAATTCTAGGATTCTTATTTCTCTATATGATAGCACGAAAACATTTTTTAAAACTATTTTGAATACTCTGACATATTATAATTGGAGAATTTTCATAAATATACAATTTACAATTGATTAACTTTCATTAATACTTTTTTGAATGGGGTGGAAAAAAACAGCAATGTTGACAATTTTTTTAATGATGTTTTTTGTGCGATATAATTAAAATGTCAACTTTATTTTATTGGTCATTACATTTATGGTGATAACAAATTTTTGTTATTTTAGCACTTTTGAACAATAAAAGCATGTTTATGGACAAAAAATTATTTTTGTGTTGCTGCATATCGAGAGCCATAACCTTTTTTTTCCCATAGATTTCAATGGGTTCATTGCCACCATTTTGGAGTACATATAACGTATTAATTGACTTTTATAAGTATTTCTTGACGGGTTAGAAAAATGAGCAAATCCAACATCATTATTTGATCATTCGGTTATAGTATTATAGTATTATAGTATAAATAATGTGTGAACTGTATTCTACAGATTGTTACGATTGCAGTGATATCAAATATGTATTTTCTTATGGTGTACTATTTAAAAAAAAAAAAGAACATTTTATTTAATTTTTATTCCCCTTTTTTTAAAATTAAATTATCTTAAACTCCATGTAAAAAAAAATTAATCCCACTATGGGACTTTAAGCTACAATCTCTTGAACACATTTATAATGCTTTGGAATATTTAGTAACATGATCAATAACGATACAAGTGCAAAAACATAAATTTATGCACATAATACTTCCTATACCAAAACATCATCTGAAATCATAATCCTGTGTGATATATCAAAACTATAATTTATGGTGTATATAAAACAGTATATCCAGTATTGATTTATTTCCCATAACTTAAATAGCACTAACATATTTTTTTTCAATATACACAGTTTGTAATCACTGAAATTGATTCCATAGTCTCCTTTGAGAACAGTTTTGTGTCCGGTGGCATCAGTTGTGACACTGAAGGTCTCCCTGCACCAAACAAGAAAATGTTGTAAGCAGGGTTCTTCTGTCCGGCTATGAACGCCGGACCGGTGCGCATTTTTGTCATCAGTTGTGTCCGGCTCAGACATAGAACAACTGGCTGTGAACTCAACCTTTGTTTTTAATAAATGGTATCCATTGTTAGATTATTTTCAGCTATTTAAGTTTGCAATTCATCCATTAAAACACCTTAAAATATTTTCTGGTAACTGGGATCAGGCTTTCAGGTTTATAGTTTTTTTTTTTTTACAAACATTTTACCCTTCTAAAATAATGATTCAACATCAGCCATCTTTATGTGTGTTTCTTCCAGGTGCTCCAGTTGCCTCTCACATGATAAAGCGTATTGATAGAGTAGATTTACTGGCTTCGCATGAAATTTAGCCTCTCATATATGGCTGAAATGGGAAAATTAGATTTTGAGCCCTAGAGACAGCTGAAGATGCAAGGGAATACATCTTGTGTACAGAGCTGTAGAACATGTTGGTGTCATAGAAAATAATGGGGTCAAATAATCTCTTTGTGATTATAAAGTAACATACAGTATGTATTATATTGCTTCCCTAATGTTCAAAATGTCTAAACTGTGCCTGTTTTTTTTAAATCACAATTATTTTTGGCAGCACATTAAAAAAGAAAGGAATAAAAAACCCACAGTGCGTAAAGCAAGCATGTCCCACATTGTTTCAGGCAAATACATCTTGTATGAACAGCTGGATGTTAAGTAAAATACGTTGCCTCCAGTGGAAAAGGCTGCCTGCTATCCATGTGGAGAACATACTCACTTTTGAAAATAATTTTAATGTGTCAAGTTGTGTATATTGTGCTAATTTAAGTCGAATCCATTATTTTCCTTTAATCCCTTCACAACCGCCCACAGTCTTTTGATGGTGGCCACTTCAGGTCCCGAGTCTATAGCAATGTCTTTTGGCGTTGCCGTAGAAAAAGCTTATGAACGCTTAAGTGAGCGCTCATGCTCTAAGCAGGAGCTTTTAGTAACAGCTTGTGTACTTAGAGCAGCCTCCTGAATACACCCGGGATCAGAGAAGCCTCTGATAACCCTCCGTCTAATCCGTTAATCGCCCGTGGTCCATGACTGCTTAATGAGAGAAGGAGACTCTTCTATCACGTTTCCAAGTGATCACAGGGAACCTAGAAAGGACCCCAGGGCTGTCTGTTCTGTAAACCTGCTGTTCGATCACATTATGTGTTGCCCTAACAGCAGCCTCTGTGAAAGTGACACAGTTTAATATATTGTCTAAACAAACAAAACACACCAGCGGGCACCGCACATATATTGCCACATACCCCAAACAACTTCAATGGTAAAGATGAGAAACACACATAAGGGTATGCATATGGCAAAAAGTCTATAGACAATTAAATGTATCGCAAAAAATATGTACATTTTATTAATGACAGTTACATCACATAGACATAGTTAAAATTATTTAAAAAGCAAATGCATGCTACAAGCCGGTCTCCTGGGGAATGCCACTCTGATAAGTGGCCAGTCTCATTAAAAAAGAAAAAGACCCACATAAAGACTCCTCCGATAAATGTAATAATGTGTATCTGAGTAAACCTAATATTGCATCAGACCTTGAGGTATGCAAATCCTACCAGATCATGGATTATTCAAAGGGAGGAGAAAAAAGGAGTCTAGATGCCCCAAGCGTATCGTCACAACGTGGCTTCCTCAGGGGTAAAATAAAATGTCCACTATTGCCCATATATTACATAAAACCCCTACATACATTAGGTATCTACATGTCGGTCCACGCTGGATCCAACCCTCCTTCCTTTCATACATGTCCGTCATTACCCGAAGAATTAATTTAACAGATTATTTTGTGTGAAGCATGAATGGGACAAAAAGATAAATAAATAAATAAAACAATGCCGAAAATCACTTTTTTTCTATATTCACGGCGCAAAAATAAATTAAACAGTAATTTATTTGTATCCCCAAGCTGTGCAGGAAAATACAATTTCTCACACAGAAAACAAGGCCTCATACAGCCACGTCAATAAAAAAAATTAAGAAAATTTTGGCTGCCTAAAGGCAGTGAGGCCAAACGAGAGAATTTAGCTGGTCATTAAGGCCTTTTTGGCCTGGTCATTAAAGGGGTTGTCCGAGATACCAACATTTTTTCAAAAACTCTGTCATACATTACCCCTTATACAGACAACCTAAATAAAGCATTATTTTAAAAAAAAATTCTACTTAGCACATTTCTTCTTTGAATTTAGCACGGTTTGTTTACATGCAGTTCAGCTCTGGTTTGTTGATCTTTCCTTGTTATGAAACTTTTTTCCCGTGCACGCTCATTGCAGGCTGCAATGAGCGTGCACGGACCTTCCAAGAGTTCACGTGAGCTGTCCTTGCTCCTCCCGCTGACCTCCTTCACTGGACTTGTCTCCTTGCTGACATTCTTGAAGGATGATGACCGTTCTCCCCCCATTATGTTTTATTTCTCTTTTCAGGTCTATAAACCTCTTCGTGTCTCCCCTCACCCTCGTCCACCCTCACCCTAACCCTCACCCTCACCCTAACCCTCGCCCACCCTCCTCTATCTCACGTCTCTCTCCACTAAGGCTATGTTCACACAGAGTTTTTTTGCCGGAGGAATATCTGCCTCAAAATTCCGTCTTGAAGTTTGCGGCAGATTTACCTCTCCCTGCACGTTGATTTTTGCGTAATTTTTCCCGGAGTTTTTTGTGCGCTGTTTGCGGTTTTGTTTGCCGCTTTGTTCGGGCCGTTTTTCGCTTCGTTTATCTTGGCGTTTTTTGCTTGTTTGTTTGCGTCTTTTTTTGCTGTGTTTTCCGTTGCGTTTATCGTAGCCTTTTTCGTATCATTTCTTTTTTTGCATCGTTGTTTGCGGCTATTTTTGCAGCGTTTTTCGTTGCGTCTTTCGTGGCGTTTTCCCAGTAGTTTTTCACGGCGTTCTTTGCCTCTTTGTTTGCGGCTTTTTCCACGATGTTTTTCGCAACGTTTTCCGTGGCGTTTATCGTAGCCTTTTTTGCGTCGTTTTTCGCCTCTTTTTTTTGCGTCGCTGTTTGCGGTTTTTTTTCTGCGTTTTTCGTTGCGTCTTTCATGGCGTTTTTCCTGTCGTTTTTCGTGGCGTTTTTTGCCTCTTTTTTCGCGGCTTTATTTGCGATGTTTTTCGCGGCGTTTATCGTAGCCTTTTTGGCGTTGTTTTTGCGGCTTTTTTTGCTGCGTTTTTCGCGTCGTTTTCCGTCATGTTTTTCGCCCACGGCAATTGAGCGCCGCGGGCATAAAACAACGGAAATACGCTTTCTCTGCCTCCCATTGAAGTCAATGGGAGGTCAGAGGTGTAAACGCCCGAAGATGGAGCATGTCGCTTCTTTTTCCCACGAGGCAGTTTTACTGCTCGCGGGAAAAAGACGCCGACGCCTCCCATTGAAATCAATGGTACGCATTTTCGGGCCGTTTTTTACAAGTTTTGCTACGCTGTTTCCGCTTAAAAAAAAAACAGGCGGAAACATCCCCGTAATTTCAGCCGTTATGGACGCCCTCGTGTGAACATACCCTAACAATGTAGGCTTAGATACAGGACCCCAGAAGATCTTAACCAGTTCATGTCCGCGCTATTTTGAGCCTTCAGGACCAGACACCGTTTAGCCATTTTTAGCACGCGTTAGTTAAATGGCTATAACTTTTTTATTTGTTGGGCTAACGACGTGATTTTTGCGACGTTTTTTCCGTAGATAATGCAGGTTTCTTTTTTTTATCATTTTTATACACACCTTTTTTGCCATTTTAGAATTTTCTTTCATAAAGTTTGAAAATATTAGTAAAAAAAAAGCTTTTTTACGTTTCAGCTATTTTTTTTTGGTAATAACATAGTTTTACCCTAAAATATACCTTTTATTTGTGATCGTCATTGTCTACCGTAAATTTTAATATATTACATGTCTATATTAGGGTAATTGGGTCAGCGCTAGCGTTACAACAATGATTGTCGGGGGGGAACGGTATTTTATTGGGGTGGGTATTTTATGTGTATTTATTATTGTATTTTTTTTTGCACTTTACTTTACTATTTTTTTTATTACTATGGTCTGATCCTCAAAGGTCAAAAAAGACCTTTGGGGGACTTTATATATTTTTTTTCTTTCTTTTACATGTTTTTCCACTGTAACTGGGGCTGCACAGCAGCCCCAGTTACAGGGGAAATCAGCCCTCTCATAGTGACGATTGTCACTAATAGGGCTGTGCTGGGTCTAGTAAGACCCAGCAACAGTCTGCCACTAACGGCACCCGGCGATCATGTGACCAGTCACATGATACCGGGAGGAATAGAGACAGCGCCGCGGGGCCGCTGTCTCTATTCCTGTACACAGCGTTCATTGAGCGCTGTGTAAAAAGACATCGGAGAAGACAGAAGCAGCGAAAGCTGCTTCTGTCTTCTCCTCAGGGTCCCCGGCAGTCACTGACAGCCGGAGACCCGACATTCAGCTGCCCGATCGCGCGGGCAGCAAGTTAAAACCCGAGCCGTAGAAAGTCTATGGCTCGGGTTTTAAGGACCCGTCCCTGACCGCTGGCCGTAAAAATACAGCCAGCGGTCAGGAACCAGTTGTTAAACAGTGCACGGTGTCCCGCGGGCCGCAGATAACAGCCTCAAGGGCTGCATGCGACCCGTGTGCTGCATAGTGTTGTATAATTCCCTATCAAAGCCTACTATGTGTAGGCTTTGATAGGGGAAGAACTAAAAGTACAGAGGTCACTGTACCTTTCTAGTCCGCGGGTGCCGTCCCTCTTCACTTTTTTCACTGTGAACATGCATAGGCGCGTTCACAGTGAAAAGATGCATAGGCTGGGCGGGCGGGCACGCGCAGAAACGTCACGTCTCCAGTGACGTGTCGTGTCCCATCCGAGGTCTCGCTGGGGCGAGACCATGTGATCGGGACACGACACGACAGTGGAGGAGGAAGAAAACGTGACGTCAGAAGACATGTGATCGGCAGAAAAGAGCTGCCAGAACGGAGAACAGAAGCAAGATTGCACAGGTAAGTATATTAGGGAATACTTAATGTGTGCATTGTGTGTTTAACTTTAAAATAAAAATATATCTCGGACAACCCCTTTAAGGGGTTATACGCTGGCCACTCTTGGTAAATTCTTGTACTGTGGAGAATATGTCTACCTCTTCTTAAAAAAATAATTATTTTGAGCTTTATATGAAAATTCCATAGTCTTAAGGTGGTTTTACACAGGCAGATATCGTCCATGTCTACAGGATCAGGTGTAATTGACAATTCATAAGCGTTAAGACAATAATTACCGAGTTTCGAACAAATAAATAAAAGCAAATTTAATGGCACTGCAAAAAAATATATCATATGAATTCCATGCAGTTTGGGCCACAATGAATAATACCAATATCCAAACCTCAAACTAGAAAAAGATTAACCCCCACATGCCATAATGTAATCCTGCAAGGATGCCCCCTTAACCCTTTCATGACCAAGGGTCATTGATGCTCCTGTGTCCAGGTCAAATTTTCCATTTCTGATATGCACTTCTTTAAACGATAATATATTTGCAACTGCTTTGAATATCACAACTATTTTTTACTTCGTTTTTTTTTCTACAAGACTCATAAAGGTTTAATTTTCTAGATTAGTTTAATTAATTAAATTTATTTATTATGAGCAGAGAAATCACAAAAAATGTGAAAAAAAAACATTTTTTGGGAATTTTATATATATATATATATATATATATATATATATATCATCTATATTATATATATATGTATATATATATATATATATATATATATATATATATATATATATATATAGTCCAGAGATAGATGAACACAGCACTCCAATGGTTCCAAAAAATCAGGCCATGTGCTCGTTACCTGGGGGTGAATCAATTCCCCAAAATACAATAGAAAGAAGCATAGAACACAGTAACGGCACCAGGACTTCAGAGTAGCTGAAAGCCGGGTGGATTTATTCACCTCAACACAGCAACGTTTCGGTTCAACAGGAACCTGGCTTGAGAAAGGTTCCTGTTGAACCGAAACGTTGCTGTGTTGAGGTGAATAAATCCACCCTGCTTTCATCTACTCTGAAGTCCCGGTGCCGTTACTGTGTTCTATGCTTCTTTCTATATATATATATATATATATATATATATATATATATATATATATATATATATATATATATATAGTGAAGGAAATAAGTATTTGATCCCTTGCTGATTTTGTAAGTTTCCCACTGTCAAAGACATGAACAGTCTAGAATTTTTAGGCTAGGTTAATTTTACCAGTGAGAGATAGATTATATTTAAAAAAAAAACAGAAAATCACATAGTCAAAATTATATATATTTATTTGAATTGTGCACAGAGAAATAAGTATTTGATCCCCTACCAACCATTAAGAGTTCAGCCTCCTCCAGACCAGTTACACGCTCCAAATCAACTTGGTGCCTACATTAAAGACAGCTGTCTTAAATGGTCACCTGTATAAAAGACTCCTGTCCACAGACTCAATTAATCAGTCTGACTCTAACCTCTACAACATGGGCAAGACCAAAGAGCTTTCTAAGGATGTCAGGGACAAGATCATAGACCTGCACAAGGCTGGAATGGGCTTCAAAACCATAAGTAAGACGCTGGGTGAGAAGGAGACAACTGTTGGTGCAATAGTAAGAAAATGGAAGACATACAAAATGACTGTCAATCGACATCAATCTGGGGCTCCATGCAAAATCTCAGCTCGTGGGGTATCCTTGATCCTGAGGAAGGTGAGAGCTCAGCCGAAAACTACACGGGGGGAACTTGTTAATGATCTCAAGGTAGCTGGGACCACAGTCACCAAGAAAACCATTGGTAACACATTACGCCGTAATGGATTTAAATCCTGCAGTGCCCGCAAGGTCCCCCTGCTCAAGAAGGCACATGTACAGGCCCGTCTGAAGTTTGAAAATGAACATCTGGATGATTCTGAGAGTGATTGGGAGAAGGTGCTGTGGTCAGATGAGACTAAAATTGAGATCTTTGCATTAACTCAACTCGCCGTGTTTGGAGGAAGAGAAATGCTGCCTATGACCCAAAGAACACCGTCCCCACTGTCAAGCATGGAGGTGGAAACATTATGTTTTGGGGGTGTTTCTCTGCTAAGGGCACAGGACTACTTCACCGCATCAATGGGAGAATGGATGGAGCCAATCCTGAGTGACAACTTCCTTCCCTCCACCACGACATTAAAAATGGCTCGTGGCTGGGTCTTCCAGCACGACAATGACCCAAAACATACAGCCAAGGCAACAAAGGAGTGGCTCAAAAAGAAGCACATTAAGGTCATGGAGTGGCCTAGCCAGTCTCCAGACCTTAATCCCATCGAAAACTTATGGAGGGAGTTGAAGATCCGAGTTGCCAAGCGACAGCCTCGAAATCTTAATGATTTACAGATGATCTGCAAAGAGGAGTGGGGCAAAATTCCATCTAACATGTGTGCAAACGTCATCATCAACTACAAAAAACGTCTGACTGCTGTGCTTGCCAACAAGTGTTTTGCCACCAAGTATTAAGTCTTGTTTGCCAAAGGGATCAAATACTTATTTCTCTATGCACAATGCAAATAAATATATATAATTTTGACAATGTGATTTTCTGTTTTTTTTTTTTTAATCTAATCTATCTCTCACTGGTAAAATTAACCTAGCCTAAAAATTCTAGACTGTTCATGTCTTTGACAGTGGTCAAACTTACAAAATCAGCAAGAGATCAAATACTTATTTCCTTCACTGTATATATATATATATATATATATATATATATATATATATATATATATATATATTGTAGCGGTGCAGCTACTGGACAGTGCAGAAACTCAGGTTTTAAGCAACCAGGGAGCATGTACAGCAGAGAGGGTTTTCTCTGCTATTTCTCTGCTATTGCTTGGGTGTAAAGCCTGGAATAGGGCCTGGTTTGCTGGAGTGTGAAGGAGAAGGGCGGGCTTCCACTCCATACAGACAGTCCATGTCTTGGGCTGTCTGATGAGCCTAGTTAGGCTTCACCTGAGACGGCTCTTTAATTCAGGTGTGTACAGTTTACACAGGGCTCTCAGTCTGGGGAAGACAGGCATGCTAGCCTGTGAGAGTCACCACCGTGTAAGGTAAAACTGAAGGTTTTGAGGTGCTGGGCACAAGGCTCAGTGTCACATAGTGAGGGACACTGAATGTGTTAGTTAGAGGCTGGACGGCCTAGGGTTTATTTTGTATGTTTATTGTTGTACCACTGATTGCTGTTGTGAAGACAATAAAGCTAGCTGCGGCTGGTTTAAACCTTTTACTCAAGGAGTTGGAGTGAACTTTCTATGTGTGCCAACCATCTCACCTGGGAGATGGCGATCCCATGAGCTAAGTGGTCCCCAGGATGTCACAATATATATATACACGCTGTTGCAGATCTGTAACAATTAGTCTTCTTCTGTCTCCGTCAGCCTGGATCACTGTGAGGGGAGAGTGAAGAGGCCTATAAGGCTATCTTCACACGACGTGAAAAAAAAAAGGCAGTTAAAAATAAAACTGTCACTTTGTTATGGCTGTTTTACATCAGTGTGTCTCAAAATGTGAATCCATTTGCCGGCCGTCTCACTGTTTTTAACCGCCATTTGCCAACCGTTTTTTATGGCCGTTAAAAAAATGGATAAACTTTATTCATTAGGGTTTTTTTGTCCCAACTCTCTGAAAACACCACAGTGTCCATGTAGATAGTGCCGCAATACCCCTGTAGATAGTGCCACATTGCCCACATAGTACCACAGTTTCCACTGTAGATAGTGCTCACATAGTGCCACAGTTCCCACTGTAGATAGTGCCAACATAGTGCCACACAAAGTGTCCATGTATATAGTGCCCCAGTAGGTAGTGCCCATATAGTGCCACAGTGCCCATGTATATAGTGCCACACCCCCTATCGATAGTGCCACACCCCTGTATATAGCACCACACCCCCCAGTAGATAGCACTGCCCCCTGTAGATAGCACCTGTAGATAGCACCATCCTCCATATAGATAGTGCCACCCCTGGTAGATAGCACCCCCCTGTAGATAGCACTATCCCCATGTAGATAGTGCCACCCCCTGCAGATAGCACCCCCTGTAAATAGCACAATCCCCCCCTGTAGATAGCACCATCCCCCTGTAGATAGCACCAGACCCCCCTGTAGATAGTGCCACTTATGCACCACAGTCACCAAGAAAACCATTGGTAACACATTAAGCCGTAATGGATTAAAATCCTGCAGTGCCCGCAAGGTCCCCCTGCTCAAGAAGGCACATGTACAGGCCCGTCTGAAATTTGAAAATGAACATCTGGATGATTCTGAGAGTGATTGGGAGAAGGTGCTGTGGTCAGATGAGACTAAAATTGAGATCTTTGCATTAACTCAACTCGCCGTGTTTGGAGGAAGAGAAATGCTGCCTATGACCCAAAGAACACCGTCCCCACTGTCAAGCATGGAGGTGGAAACATTATGTTTTGGGGGTGTTTCTCTGCTAAGGGCACAGGACTACTTCACCGCATCAATGGGAGAATGGATGGAGCCAATCCTGAGTGACAACTTCCTTCCCTCCACCTGGACATTAAAAATGGCTCGTGGCTGGGTCTTCCAGCACGACAATGACCCAAAACATACAGCCAAGGCAACAAAGGAGTGGCTCAAAAAGAAGCACATTAAGGTCATGGAGTGGCCTAGCCAGTCTCCAGACCTTAATCCCATCGAAAACTTATGGAGGGAGTTGAAGATCCGAGTTGCCAAGCGACAGCCTCGAAATCTTAATGATTTACAGATGATCTGCAAAGAGGAGTGGGCCAAAATTCCATCTAACATGTGTGCAAACCTCATCATCAACTACAAAAAACGTCTGACTGCTGTGCTTGCCAACAAGTGTTTTGCCACCAAGTATTAAGTCTTGTTTGCCAAAGGGATCAAATACTTATTTCTCTATGCACAATGCAAATAAATATATATAATTTTGACAATGTGATTTTCTTTTTTTTTTTTTTAATCTAATCTATCTCTCACTGGTAAAATTAACCTAGCCTAAAAATTCTAGACTGTTCATGTCTTTGACAGTGGTCAAACTTACAAAATCAGCAAGAGATCAAATACTTATTTCCTTCACTGTATATATATATATATATATATATATATATATATATATATATATATATATATATATATATATATATATATATATTGTAGCGGTGCAGCTACTGGACAGTGCAGAAACTCAGGTTTTAAGCAACCAGGGAGCATGTACAGCAGAGAGGGTTTTCTCTGCTATTTCTCTGCTATTGCTTGGGTGTAAAGCCTGGAATAGGGCCTGGTTTGCTGGAGTGTGAAGGAGAAGGGCGGGCTTCCACTCCATACAGACAGTCCATGTCTTGGGCTGTCTGATGAGCCTAGTTAGGCTTCACCTGAGACGGCTCTTTAATTCAGGTGTGTACAGTTTACACAGGGCTCTCAGTCTGGGGAAGACAGGCATGCTAGCCTGTGAGAGTCACCATCGTGTAAGGTAAAACTGAAGGTTTTGAGGTGCTGGGCACAAGGCTCAGTGTCACATAGTGAGGGACACTGAATGTGTTAGTTAGAGGCTGGACGGCCTAGGGTTTATTTTGTATGTTTATTGTTGTACCACTGATTGCTGTTGTGAAGACAATAAAGCTAGCTGCGGCTGGTTTAAACCTTTTACTCAAGGAGTTGGAGTGAACTTTCTATGTGTGCCAACCATCTCACCTGGGAGATGGCGATCCCATGAGCTAAGTGGTCCCCAAGATGTCACAATATATATATAAACGCTGTTGCAGATCTGTAACAATTAGTCTTCTTCTGTCTCCGTCAGCCTGGATCACTGTGAGGGGAGAGTGAAGAGGCCTATAAGGCTATCTTCACACGACGTGAAAAAAAAAAGGCAGTTAAAAATAAAACTGTCACTTTGTTATGGCTGTTTTACATCAGTGTGTCTCAAAATGTGAATCCATTTGCCGGCCGTCTCACTGTTTTTAACCGCCATTTGCCATCCGTTTTTTATGGCCGTTAAAAAAATGGATAAACTTTATTCATTAGGGTTTTTTTTGTCCCAACTCTCTGAAAACACCACAGTGTCCATGTAGATAGTGCCGCAATACCCCTGTAGATAGTGCCACATTGCCCACATAGTACCACAGTTTCCACTGTAGATAGTGCTCACATAGTGCCACAGTTCCCACTGTAGATAGTGCCAACATACTGCCACACAAAGTGTCCATGTATATAGTGCCCCAGTAGGTAGTGCCCATATAGTGCCACAGTGCCCATGTATATAGTGCCACACCCCCCTATTAATAGTGCCACACCCCTGTATATAGCACCACACCCCCCAGTAGATAGCACTGCCCCCTGTAGATAGCACCTGTAGATAGCACCATCCTCTATATAGATAGTGCCACCCCTGGTAGATAGCACCCCCCTGTAGATAGCACTATCCCCATGTAGATAGTGCCACCCCCTGCAGATAGCACCCCCTGTAAATAGCACAATCCCCCCCCTGTAGATAGCACCATCCCCCTGTAGATAGCACCAGACCCCCCTGTAGATAGTGCCACTTATGCTCACTCTGAGAGCGGAATCTCCAGTGAGAACGCTTTGGTCAGGGATTCCAGCTCCTAGAGGGAGCCCCTGATGTCTCTGTCCATATATGGACAGTGACATCAGGGGCTCCCCTAGGAGCGGAGTCCCCGGCCAGAGTGTTGCCGACGCTCTGGCTGGGGATTCCACTTCTCTAGGGATCCCCTGACGTCACTGTAGATATATGGACATTGACGTTAGGGGCTCACTCTAGGAGCGGAATCCACGGCAAGAGCGATCTGACCAGGGATTCCGCTCCTAGAGGAAGCTTAGGTGGCGCTACATACAGCGGGAGTAGCTATCTACAAGGGGAGATAGTGCTATCTACAGGGGGAGTGCTATCTACAGGAGGGGTGACGCTATATTCAGGGGGGTGGCACTATCCACAGGAGAGGTGCTATCTACAGGAGGGGTGACTCTATATGCAGCGGGTGGCACTATCTACAGGGTGGATGAAGTTTTCTAAAAGGGGGATGAAAGAGAGACATCGGGGGCTCACTCTAGGAGTGGAGTCACCTGCCAGAATGCTCTGACTGGGAATTCCGCCCATAGAGGGAGCTTAGGTGGCGCTCCCTACAGGGGGGTTTGCACTATCTACAGGGGGGTTGTGTGTGGCGCTATGTACAGGGGGGGTGTATTCCGGGGATCTTAAAGCCCCAGCAGACATGAGAGTGCAGCGTTGCTCACACTGAAGCAGCACTGCACTTATTAAACCCGGTTTCAGGATGCCAACGTTTATAAATGTGACAACTGCATGGAGCATCGGCAGTTGGAATGTAAATAGCCGTATGGCAGTCGTGAAGGGGTTAATATAGTTACAGTACTGAGTATAAATAGATAATGAGAAATATTTCCGTACTGAACCGTAAAACATTTATACATACTTATTTGATCACCTCTAAACCGTCTTTTTTTCCAAACAAAAAAATCCAAATTTTAATCCTATGTTTCTGGGTAATGCAGTTCATTCCATGTATTACTTTGTTATCAGCCTCCAAACCTGCTCCAGCTCTGCTATGTTTTATGTGTACACTGGTGCCCAAAACTGTACATAATGGGGGAGATTTATTAAAACTGTCCTAAATGTAGACAGAATGAAGCTAGAACAGGTTTTAAACTTTATTTGCCAATTCTCTACCCAATTCTCCAATATCTTCATATCGATATGTAGTACTGTTACCTACTGTGATGAAGTAATCTACCAGGTCTTTAATAAATGTATTAAAATGAATAGTTCACAATACTGTCCCTGTGGTACCCCACTAGTAACGGTGACCCAATCTGAGCATGTACAGTTAATAACCACCCTCTGGTTTTTTTATAACGGAGTCAGTTACTTACCCACTTACACACATTTTCCCGCAGTGCCAGCATTCTCATTTTATATACCAACCTTTTATGCGGCATAATATTAAATACTTTGTACAGATATAGAAATGCAACAACCAGGTCCAGTCTAGAACTTACCTCCTCAAAGAATATGAGCAGACCAATATCTTCTAAAACCATGATGATATTGAGTTATGATTTAAAAGCTATGTATTGTACACCTTCGAAAGTGATTTTTTTTTTTTAAATAAAAATGTCAGTCATTGTGTTTGGTTCAACTTTCAAATGAGTTTTTATGAAACATTATTTTTACTTTTTGAGATACAGCTGCTCTGTATACTGTATCGCTAAGACCTGAATCCATCAGGCCCGCAGGACTGACGGGTTCAGGGTCAGCGGGTCCTGCCTGTCTCTGCCATGCAGGATCCACCTATATTCTTTTACATCTAAGTTATGAACTTAGATGTGATGGATAACATGTGGATTCTGCTTGTTAGAGACATGCAGGACCCGCTTTCACTGAACCCGTGAACCTGCGGACCTGACGGGTACAAGACTCAGCGAACGATACAGCTCTTCTGTATACAGGATACAAAGCAGCTGTATCTCAAAAAGTAAAAATAGTTTTTAAGAAAAATTTATTTGAAAGTTGCACCAAACACACTGACTGACATTTTTATTTTATTTAATAAAGGTTTAATAGGTTTACATAGCCTTTAAGTTTATTTTCTTTGAGATACTCCAGGATAGCAGCCCTAAAATAAACTGTAAAACATTTAACCCACAATGAGAGTTTTTTTACTAGTAACTTTATCAGCTTTACATCAAGGCCTAATATATAATGCATTCTATAAAAAAGTGAATATGAATTATTTTCAATATATCATTCTGTTACACTGATTTGTATTGAAGAACATTTTAAGTAGGGTCTTAATACGCTATAATCGAGGTGATGTGTTTTATTGTCCATTTGTATTGGATAATGCACATGAAATATTATAGAAAAGATTTCATAGGTCTGCATAAAATGAACAGTTCTAAATTCATTATAAGACTGCAATCATTCCATATTTATGAGCTCCGAAGCCACACTCAGTAGCATGTAGATTTAATGGACCATTACACTGGAAAAACCTGGCTCTACTCTCTGATCGAATGTTTTAAATAGCTGTCAATGACACAATTTCCAAACAGTGAAAGAGTACTATAAATATTTCTTATGACAGCAGTGAGTAATACTATGGAATACTCCCAGCTAATTATATTTGTTTGCCAATACTTGTGTTTGTTACAGATCATAACATTCAACACCTTGAAACAAACAGCTTATATTAAGTAACAGAAGGCGTACCACTGAGATTCTGATCCTCTTCTTCACGAGCAGGAGCGATACTGATGATAGTCAGTAGCGTATAGCTGAAAAATGAAATTCCCTGTGGATACAGGAGACACGATGAAGATTTAAATCTTCCGCTGATGTATTATAAGAAATATTCCAGGTTTAAAGAATAAATAGTTATTATAAATGGTTTCATAGTTATATATTAATACATGTGCCTCATGGTCTCTACTGGCAAACATAAGGCGGGATTCACACGAACGGGTCGTTCCCGAGCCCGAGTGCCGGCCGGTTTGCATAAAGTTTTGCATCCGTGCCGGGCCGGGCAGATCCGGACAGTGACATCAGCGGCAACTCCTGAAGGGCAATCCCCATGTGTTCGGGGATTCCGCTTCAGGAGTTTCCCCTGATGTCACTGCCCAGATATGGACAGAGATATCAAGCGCTCTGTCCAGGAGCGGAATCCCCGAAAACACGGGGATTCCGCTCCTTCAAGGAGCTAAAGTGCGGCTAGCACATAGCAGAGCAGGGAGATACCTCCCCGCTCTGCTATAGTGGCGTCGCTACGGTAGTAGCAGCCGCAGCAGCTGCTAGCGGCGCCATCGAAGGTGTCGCCGGGCCAGGGTGCTTTTCAAGCAGGGGAAGGGAGCCAGCGCAGCGCTCCCTTCCACCTGCTGTACACCCCGGCCCTGCCACACCATGTACAGCGATGCCATTCGTCAGAATGGCATCAACTCCTCCTCCTCACATGCACTTTGCGCTGTGAGGAGGAGGAGATAGAGCGCATGCGCCGGGAAACCCGGCCATCACTCGGGACACATTCCGGTGATGGCCGTGTATTACCCGGCCCCATAGACTTCTATGGGAGCCGGGCGGCCGGGTACCCGGGCAAAGATAGAGCATGTCCTATTTTTTGACAGCCGGATTTCCCGGCCGTCAAAAAATCGGTCGTGTGAATAGCCCCATTAGGGGTCTATTATTCCTAATGCAGCCGGGTGCCGGCCGATTTATGAACGGCCGGCACCCGGCCGGGAAACCCTGCCGTGTGAATGAGGCCTAAGAGTGGTTCCACAAAGTGCCAGCGGAAGGCTGCCACTAGAAGGAAAAGGATATAGATGGCAATTCAGACAACATGTCTGCAGTTATTAGGCAGATGGCAGCCATTTTAGTAGAGACTGTGCTGTGTATAAAGGAAGACACACACAGTAGGAGGGGTGCGGATAATGATAGGAGATAATGATAGGAGAAGAGAAAACCAGTCAGTGTTATTGCCCAGCATAGGCATTTAGCAGTTTCAGCAAGACCTAATTCACATGAAGCACTAGTGATGAGTGAAAATTCACACCTCTACCGGGCAGCTAAAACCAGAGAAGGTCCATAAATGCAATTTTAGTAATGCTTCTGTGGATAACCCTATCGTGTTTTCACATGTAAAGAAAGAGAATATGAAAATTTGTCCATAGAGAAAAAAAGCGCTATGGAAAAATTCAGCATAATGTAATGTGTAAATAAGGACTTGGGCCCCCTGCACACGGCCGTATCCGTAATCACAGTCTGTAATTAGAAAGTATTCCTAGGTTCCTAAAATCAAAAAATAGAGCATGTGCTATTTTTCGCGGATGCTTTCTACGGCACGGACGCCTTCCCGTAAATATACGGGAAGGTGTCTGTGGGCAATAGAAATTAATGAATCCGCACTTTGATCCGTATAGTCCGTGGGCAATAGAAATTAATGCATCCGTACTTTGATCCGTATAGTCCGTGGGCAATAGAAATTAATGCATCCGTACTTTGATTCACAATTTTGATCCAAAATTACGGTCGTGTGCATGGGGCCCAAGCAGTGTGCTTAGTAACCCTAAATGCACTATTCAGACTTAGGATCTAAATACAGCCCTGCACTGGTGTCAGTTGGCGGCACACAGTCCTGTGAAAGCCAGGGTAGGAAAGATTCAATATTGTCAGCTGCACAATAACTTAGAAAATATAATAGGTGAGGTTTAGTATGACTGCCATTTCATACGCCATTCTTAATAAACACTTTGCTGGTGTAAGATGTGATACATTTATTAAGAGGGGAAACACGGCGCACACTAAAATCAGGCTGTATGAATCAGCCACATGGAGTGTGACTTTAAAGCCATGCCTTCTTATTCTAAAATAAATTAAAATTGTTGTATGTGTCAGAAAAAGGGGTGAGGGGTCTTCATAAATACGGCACTTGTGCAAACAGTGCAATTGTTATTGCAAATAGGATCTACGTCTGTGACGATGGATGTCTCAAATTCTAGAAATATCAATTCTTTTGGTATACATATTGTCTTGAAAATAAAATAACAAACATTTCAAAATTGAACATCGGTATATCTTGTGACAGATAAAATAGAATAAAATACCATTAAGGAATTCACTAAAACAAAGTGCTTGTGATTGTAGAACAGTGCATGAATTAGGTGCAGCAAGTGTATTGTCTCGCATTGCAGCCCACACACACATCAAAAGCCAATGAAAACAATCCTTGGTCTGTAGTATTCTGCGCAAAAAAAACACTCACTGGAAGAGTTAGCAGCACATACAGATATTGGAAACACATTTACGTCTTTAAAGTTTAGGTCTTTTGTCTGCCCAAGGCTTATTTAAATGATATGTTTAATTAAGATGCTAAGTATGGTCTCTCTTCACAGAGCTGCCATATTGTTAGCAGAGATGAAATGTAAGGCACACAGATCATGTAAGTGTCTATTGTTCTTTATGTCACTGCTGGTTTTAAGCTGCCCATACATATTAGATTAATGCCAGGCAGTGGTGCACAACGAAAAGGGGGCCCCATTATTGTCCAGGACAAAATGCCATTGTGTTTATTTCCACCTCTACCCCCTTTCTCAATTTCCCAACCCCCTTTTTTTTTTGCTAACACTGTAGTTCCTTTGGAGCGGGCAGTCTTGCATGGGTTGCCACCACCTAATAGCAAAGGGAATGGGACAAACCATAACTGGGCTCTCTCAATCCAAGTGCCCTATACAGGAGCGTAACTAGGAAAGACTGGGTCCCATAGCAAACTTTTGACTGGGGCCGCCTCCTCCCCTGGGTATCACACAACCCCCCCTTGTAGATAGTGCCTCCCTGTAGAGTCCGCCACACAGCACCCCCTGTAGATAGCACCATACAGCCCCCTGTAGATAATGCCAAACAGCCCCCCTGTAGATAACGCCATACAGCCCCCCTGTAGATAACGCCATACAGCGCCCCTGTAGATAACGCCATACAGCCTCCCCACTGCAGATAACGCCATACACCCCCCTGTAGATAACGCCATACAGCCCCAAACACCCCACCTGTAGATAACGCCATACAGCCCCCATCCCCCCCCCAAAAAAACGGCCTATAGTTTGTCCTACAAAAGAGATGTATCCCCTATCCACAGGATAGGGGATACATGTGTGATCACTGGCAGCGATAAGGAGAACAGGGGACCAAAAGTCCCCCCGAAGTTCTCCATGACAAACCTCGGACTTCCGGAGTCTGCGCAGTTCAATAAAAATGAAAGGAGCGCTGGTCACGCATGCGCACAGGCACGACCGGTGCACAATTCATTTCTATGGAGCTGCTGATAGACTCCGGAAGTCCGAGGTTTGTCATGGAGAACTTCGGGGGACTTTCGGTCCCCTGTTCTACTTATCGCTGCCAGCGATCACACATGTATCCCCTCTCCGGGATGCATGTCTTTTGTAGGAACAAACCCTTCAGTGGCGTCGCGCTGTAGCAGCCATAGCGGCTGCTAGCGGAGTTTCCGGCCATGTGGGGGGCCCGTGCCGGCAGGTGGCGCGGGTCCCCTCATGCTGCGGGCCTCGTAGCAGCCGCTACGGGTTGCCCCTATGATGTGTACAGATGTAGCCATCTTTATCTTGACTTTTAACGCATTAAATACAAAGTGGCAGGAAACCTTATCTTGACATTTTCAATGGCTTCTGTTTTGTGATATTGTTGCAGCAAGTTATCAGAGTCAAGATAAACTTGGCTACATCTGTATGCCCTTGATGTTGGGATCTGCTGACAATCTAATTTGTATGGGGGCCTCCCAACTCTGTTCTGATGGTAGATGTCAGGAAGAATAATCATCAAGCCTGTTTTTTTTTTGTTTGTTTTAGCATACACAATCTTATCCTGCACTGGAAGATAAGCGGCTGTTAGAAGTGTCTGGCAGTGGCTTGCCTCCCTTTCCCCATTGAAAGAAGCATACATGCTTATGGGGACTTCGGTGAAGATAGCTGTCGGCTCTAATGATATCTTAATTGTATTGCCCACTTTAGAAAAAGTAAACTTATATGTCCAAACTCAGATAAAGTTGTCAATGAATTCATAGCAGAAATTAAGATTTGCTTACTTCTGAAAACCAATCAAATCAAATATAGCAGGTCATTCACCATTACATTGGTGTGTTATACTTCTGGAAGTTGACATCCCAAGGTAGGTAAGGTAAAGAAGAAGATGGAGAACAAGAAGAAGAAGAAGAAGAAGAAGGAGGAGGAGGTAAACTGTAATAAAGAGATGTACATGACAATACTCAGGTAGGCTGTGGAATTTATGCAATGCACTATTTGTATTAAAGGGTAACTAAACTTTTAAAGAACTTTTGACATGTCATAGTTACATGTCAGAAGTTTTGATCGGTTGGGGTCCGAGCACTCAAGCACTCAGACTCCCAACGATTGCTAAAACAAAGCAGCATAAGCACTTGGGTGAGCGCTTTAGCCGCTTTGTTTTTAAATGGCTTTTCTCAGAGAGCCGAGCGGGTGGTGTACAGGCTCATAGACTTTCTATTAAGCTCGTACATCGCTCAGAGGAAAGCCGATCAGAAACGAAGCGACACAGAGCTCATCCGAACGCTTCTGCCGCTACGTTTTAGCGTTCGGTGGGTGTCTCAGTGCTCGGACCCCCACCGATCAAAACTTTGGACAATTCACTATGACGTGTCAAAAGTTTTTTTTAAAGTTTAGTTACCCTTTAAATAGAACTAATGTCCGTGAAAACATTTCCCGAACCAAAATATTTTATTATTATTATTATATTTTATATATATACAAAAGTATGGACTAGTCCATTGATGTGTAATAGATATGGAAAAGCTCATTAACATCTGTTATATAGAGCTTCAATGAAAGGCTATCTTCCCTGCTATCCTCTTATCGATGGAGCATGACAATAACTAGTATCAGGAATTATGACTTACATCTCATTTGTAACAGTATAGAATATAGTAAACAATATAGATTGCAGCTGGTCTCAATATTCTGAGATGCCATGGCAGGAGTTTTGTCTAACGCAACATTTATACATTCACATTTATGTTACATAATTAGCAATATTGTGCTTACTGACTAACAAAGTCTGTAAATTGTTTAAAGTGACGTCATAGTGCTGGTGGATACAATTTAAACTTTTTATTTTCCGTTTTATGTTCTACTGACAGGTTGTGCATTGATCTTCTGAATCAATGACTAAGTTACTAAGTCATACATAATATTCAGATTATAAAGTTTGTTTTTCGGTGGTGAGTACGGTATGTGCTAATTAGTGTCATTTTCATTACCCATAGCATAGTTGACTTGTTATGCTTGTTATCATGACACAGATATACACAACATATATGCTTTGATTATATAATAGGACTAATGATGAAAGTATTTGTTATTATTTGCATGTTAGGCTTCTTTCACACTAGAAAAAGAAAAAACAAATCCTATTTATAACCCAAAAGATGCAAAAAATTATGCACGGTGCCGTCCAATATAAATATTCACAAAAAGGAAAAGAAATAGACTTTTGAACTAGCATTACTATACGATTGCCTCTCTTCCATCAGAGGAAGAGAGTATCAATACATTAAATGGAAAGCAATGATTCCATTAGAATTACCATTGATTTCAATGGTAATTATTTTGTATCAGTTGCTTTCTGTTTGTCTGCGTTCGCTAGGTTTCTGTTTTTTTTGGAACGGAAACAAAAGTTCTGCAGACTGCACTTTTGTTTCCCTTCCAAAAAACGGAAACCTAGTGAACGCAGACAAACGGAAAGCAACTGATACAAAAGAATTACCATTGAAATCAATGGTAATTCTAATGGAACCGTTGCTTTCCGTTTAATGTATCGAACCTCTCTTCCTCTGACGGAAGAGAGGTAAACTTATAGTAACGGTAGTGTGAACTTAGCCTCAAATATGTTTGAAATTATGACAGTATACAGGATCATTTGTAATAGTGTTTGTCACTGCCCTAAATGGTTTTATTCCATAACTTTTTCTTTAAAAAAATCTTATAGAGTTTGTGTATTAAAATTGTGGGAAAAAGTTATTAACTTAATTATATCTAATGGAGTACAATATGTTTTTTATAATATTTCTATGTCATTATAGAAAAAAAAAAATAATAGTGAAATATTTACATTCCAACTAAAAGTACACAATAATACTATATCTTTGAGGCTGGATCTACATATGCATTAGTTTTTCCATTGTTCCACTGTCATAGGTGCAGAACAACAAAAATACTGAAGCGATGGATCTGTCGCATGACGGACACTATTGGCGCCCGACTGAACCCGTGTTCCTTCGGGTTTTCCGTCTGGTTTCCGTCATGGTGTCTGTCGTGTTGCCAGACAAAATAGTGCAGGTTTAAATAATTGGAAGTGATTAGCCACAGGCTGAGCACGGACCAGCTGATATAGGTTTGTCCCTTTAAGACGTAGCAGAGCTCACACACGAGCTGCTGCGTACAAAGGGTGAAATCTGCATTCAAACCCTAAGGCCGGATTCCCACGGAAAAATCACGCCGCGTGTAGGACCTGGAACCCGCAGTACATTCCATCTGAAAAATCGCATCACATTGTGGTGCGGTTTTTCTAACTGAATTTCCGCTAAGGAAGAAAGCCGTTCATACTTACCCCCTCGGTCTTCTCTGCTCATAGTCCGGCCTCCTACGATGACGTTGCAGGCCATGTGATCCTGCAGTGATCACATGGGATGAAACGTCAACTTCAACTGCTGGAAAAAGGAGGGCGTTCTGGGTATGATTTCTTTGTTTTGTTTTCCGAAGTTGCGATTTTTGGGGCGTAATCGCTGCGAATACGCTGCAAAAGTCGCAACACTTGGATTTCTGTTGCAGATTTTGCATCCCATTTGAATTCAATTGGGAAAACCCGCAACGCAAAATCAACAAAAACGCAGCATAAATTGACACGGTGCGGATTTCAATTCCGCACCACAGGTCAATTTATTAACGTTAATAAGATTTCCAAAATCTCATCCACTTTGCTACTACTGTAAATGCTGTGGAATTTCTACACACAATTCTGTTGCGGAATAACTTTTGCTGTGGATTCACTGCGGCTAAATACGCCACATGAAAATCCACACTTAGGGCACGTTCAGACGTGGCGGAATTGTTGTGGAATTCCGCTGCGGACAATCCGCAGTGGAATTCTGCAGCAGCTGTTTTTTTTTATTTGTTTCTATACATTTTTAGGAAAGTTAGTTCAGACGTTGCAGAAAATTACTTTGTGGAAATGTGCAGCATTTTCCCTCCTCAGCATGCACTTTCCATTGCGGAGAAGAAGCGGAATTTCACTGCGGATTTCAGCCTTTGCAATGCAAAAACGGAAATCTGTGGCAAGTCCACTGTGATATCTGCAACGTCTGAATTATCTGCCAAATATGCAAATGTTGGCGCAGATTCGTTGCGTAATTGCCCCAAATCTGCACCAACATTTGCAGTGCAGAAATTCCGCCACGTCTGAACGTGCCCTTAAAGTACTTCATTGTGTAGGCCTTTTAATATATCTATATGTGAACCTTCAGACAAGTATATTCCTGTAACAACTTTTTGTCATTCGTGCAATAAAGTGATTATATAGAGATACAAATTTTTAGTAAAGCTACTCACTACACTACTCAGGGATAAACTATTTCTTTAAAGTGGGTACGAACACACAATAAAGTTCAAGTTGAAATATTCAGAACTCAAGAAAAATGCCTGATTATTAGCAAAGTAATGCTGTTATGTCAGTCTTGATCATCACATAAAATCAGCTGATGACAGTTATTGAAAAGCTGTTGAAAAATCAAAGGGCTAGAAAAGTATAGGGCAACAATCATTCCACTATACGCAAATGAAACGTCAACATGTCAATAACTCTTTTATGCTTTCAATCTTGATTTATTTTTCAAAATCGCATAAAAAAAACCCTCTGGGGGTTGATATCAATAGTGAGGGAAACGTAAGCATAGGTTTCCGTTTGCCTTTCGTTTGAGGGGTTAACCCGATGAAAACCTCAGACGGAACCCCTCAGTGGAAAGGAACGGTGATGTGAACACAGCCTTAAATATATATATATATATATATGTATATATATATATATATATATATATATATATATATATATATATCCAGTCTGGCATTTACTTATGTTGTGTTTGTAAACCAAAGTTAAGGCTGGAAAATGTTCACTTCAAAACTGGGAGTAGTAGTTCTATAAATGGAAAAACTTAGGTTAGAAACTCATAGTATAAATTCTCTAAAAATTCTAGCATGCTTTCTGAGATCAGCCTATGATTTGTCTTTTTATTTATAGAGCCCTTGATAGGAGGAAGGATAGAGTTTATAAAGCAGAATAAAAAAGTGGAACAAAAAGAAAACTTGAATATCAAAGTAACGCAAATTCATGAAAAGCCATGCAAGTTTCTAATACACAAGCAGCCCCCCTTATAAATAGTGCCCTCTGTAGAATGTGCCATACAGCCCCCCTGTAGACAGTGCTATATAGCCCCGCCTATAGACAGTGTCACACCCCATTTGTAGATAGAAACCCCCACTTCCCCCTTGTAGATAGTGCCATACAGCCCCTCTGTATATAGTGCAACACAGTCCCCCTCCCTTGTATATAATGCCCCACAGCCCCCCTTAGTAGATAGTGCAGCACAGCCCCCCTTAGTAGATAGTGCAGCACACAGACCCCTGTAGATTGCGCCACACTCAGCCCCTGTAGATAGAGCTACAGCCCTCCCCCTTGTAAATAGTGCCATACAGTTCCCCATGTGTATAGTGCCACACAGATCCCCCTTGTGTATAGTGCCACACAGCTCCCCCTTGTGTATAGTGCCACACAGCTCCCCCTTGTGTATAGTGCCACACAGCCCCCCCTTGTCTATAGTGCCACACAGCTCCCCCTTGTGTATAGTGCCACACAGCCCCCCCTTGTGTATAGTGCCACAAGGCAATGGTGCAACTCAGAATGTTGTATCAGCCAGGGAGATGTCACTCAAACATGGAAAGTTGGGTTTGGAGTCAGGACTATGTGACTCTTCAGGATAGCGGCACCGCCCCATGACCCTCTAATGAGTAATTAGCATATAGTGTGTGCCGTTTTAAAAGTGGATTTTAAAGATTTTGCTGCATCTGAAAAAAACATACACGCGAATGTTTGGAAATATTGTCTGGCCATGTATTACCGCATGGTGCCGGTTCAAGGGGTTAAAACTACCTGACAGATGCCCATTAAATATACAATGAATTGAGAACAATTCCATCTGCCCTGCAATTTTGTTATTATAAATATATCCTCTATATTTACAGATCCATAACCAAGCTCTGACATATATACAGCACCAGAACCAAGCTCAGTACATATATACAGCACTAGAACCAAGCTCTGTACATAAATACAGAATTAGAACCAAGCCCATACATATATACAGCACTAGAACCAAGCTCATACATATATACAGCACCAGAACCAACCTCAGTACATAAATACCGCACCAGAACCAACCTCAGTACATATATACATCCCCAGAAACAAGCTCAGTACATAAATACATCCCAAGAACCAAGCTCAGGACATATATACATCCCCAGAACCAAACTCATTACATATATACAGCACCAAAACCAAACTCATATGTATATACAGCACCAGAACAAAGCTCTGTACATATATACAAGTGAATGGGCACATTATTGTTTACATCCAAAGTGTATCAGAGCTCTTCTTGTATTGCACTGTAAACCTGTGCCAGTTGATACAGTCAGACCAGGTTTTCAGCATCTGAATACATCCATTCACTGACAGCGAACAGAGATTTTAAAAATGGTGAGGAATTCAAACACAAAGTATATTATACTATAAATAACCTGTACTTACAGTACATCAAACCTGAAAACTCCTTTCAGCTAATCTACAATATTACTAAAAGTTTGCGGACACCTGACCATCACACCTGTATGAGATTGTTGAACATCCTAGTATGGAGTTGGGCCCCCTGTTGCAGTTTTCCCACAATATTTTGGCGGCGTTTGTGGGAATTTGTGCCCATTCAGCCAAAAGAGCATTTGTGAGGTCAGACACTGATGTTGGATGAAAAAGTTTGGTTCACATTCAGCATCCCAGTTTATCCCAAAGAAGTTCGATGATCAGGGCTTGAGTTCCTCCACACCAAACTGGTCAAACATGTCTTTATGGACCTCACATTGTGCAGTCATTCTTGAAAGGAAATGGTCTTACCCAAACTGTTGCCACAAAGTTGAGAACATACAATTGACTAAAATGTCTTTGTATACTGTAGCATAAACATTACCATTCACTGGAAATAAAGGATCTAGCCCAAACCTTAGAAATCAGCCCCAGATCACTATCCCTCCACTACAACATTTTACAGTACACACTAAACATTGTTATAGGTAGTGTTCTTCCGCCAAACCCAGATTCGTATATCAGACTGCCAGATAGTGAAACATGATTCATCACGCCAGAGAACATGTTTACATTGCCCCAGAGTCCATTGGTGGAATGATTTACACCCCTCCAGCCACCACTTGACATTGCACATGCCAATCTTAGGCTTGTGTGCAGCTGCTCGACCATGGCAACCCATTTCATGAGGCTCCCGACACATAGTTATTGTGCTGATGGTTGGATTTCTGTAGTGAGTGATGCAACAGAAGATAGGCAATTTTTACACGCCACCCACTGTTGTTACCGATGCTACCGCTTCAAAATAATAACACAATTGACCAGGAGATCTTGTGGCAAAGGTGGAATCCTATGACAGTGCATTGTTGAAAGTCACTGAGCTCTTCAGTACAACCTATACTACTATTAATGTTTGTCTATGAAGATTGAATGACTGTGTGCTTGATTTTATGCACCTGTTTGCTATGGGTGTGGCTGAAACACCTGAACTCAATAATTAGGAGGGGTGTCCACAAATTTATGGTCATTTAGTGTGTTTTAAGATCGCTCATCCCCACACATTTCTATCATGTCGGCAGCACGTCTCCCTGCTTACACAGGTAGATGTGCTGCCGACAACGATAATATTTATTGCTGCATAAACTTTACGATCAGCTGATGAATGAGCGTTTGCTCATTCATTGGCTGATCGTTGCCCTGTTTACACAGGCCAATGATCAGGAACGAGCGTTCTGTGAACGCTCGTTTGACCAATAATTGACCCGTGTAAAAGAGCCTTAACCCTAGCCAACAACTCCCTTATAATTGAAGAAAGAGTCAGCACCTCCTAACAAAGGGAAATAAATGGGCATGTTAATCGGCTGTTACTGCAATGCAAACAAAGACAAAGATAGAGATGCCCCCTGCGGGCACTAAGGTTTCTGCTTCTATGCTTACATACATACATCTGAATGAATTTGCTTTGTCGTGGCAGTTTGCCCATGCAATTTGATCAAAATGTGTGCTAAGTATAATAAACATAGCAGTAATTCAATTTAAAATGATATAAATATTAAATGCATGCGTATAGTTTAGCGCCCGCATCTCCATTTTTGTGTTTGTGTGCTTTGAAGAGAGAGTCACACGCAAGTCACACCTCTTCACAGCAGGATTGAATTACCAATGACAATTGGGGGTGATCAGTGAAGGCCCCAGAGCTTGTGCCCTCCAGATAATTTGGTCGTGGTCATAGTGAAAGTTGCATGCTAATTAAACGGAGGTAAGAATTCACAATACTTACATGCATTATTTTCAATCTTGAAAATTATTTCTCATTTAGTGTCCTAACAAATGGGTGGCTGGTGCAGAGACCTAATTTAAATCTGTACCTTTAGTAACATGTAGATTTGTAATGTATATAGTTTGCTAGTCTTGTAACTGCTAGATCCTTGTAAACTTGAAACATGGGGAGACTTAACAAAATTAGTGTATCTTCACACGCATAACCAAAAACATCTGAAAATACAGAGCTGTTTTCCAGGGAAAACAGCTCCTGATTTTCAGCCATATTTTAAGCAAACTCGCGTTTTTCGCTGTGTTTTTTTACGCCACTTTTTGGAGCCGTTTTTCTATAGAGTCAATGAAAAAACCATGCTTAATTATATGCGAAACACATCTGCAAGTGCATAGCATACAACTGCTCACGTCTGCCATTGACCAAAAAAATGGTATCCTGACATAAACCTGTCACGTATATGATAAAGGGTAACTAAACGTTCAACAAACTTCTGACATGTCACTATGAAGTTTGGATTGGTGGGGGTCCGAGCACCGAGACTCCCACCAATCGCTAAAACGAAGCCGCACAAGCGCTCGTATGTGCGCTGAGCTGTATAGTATGTGTTCAGGTTTTTCCGGAAAGCTGATAGATCGGAGTACATGCTCATAGACTTTCTATTGAGTCCATACACTACATTGGTTTCCGGAAAAAGCCGAACAGAAACTAAGCGGCTCACACGAGCCCTTGTGCCGCTTCGTTTTAGCGACTGGTGGGGGTCTCAGTGCTCAGACCCCCGCCAATCAATACTTCTGACATGTCACTATGACATGTCAGAAGTTTGTTGAACGTTTAGTTACCCTTTAAAGGACACACTTTTGACATATGCTTAGCCCCAGGGGAAGCACTAATGAACTTCCGGGACCCTTTCCTCCGCTGAAGGGTAATTTACATAGAAACAAGTCATTAAAAAGTTAGTTCATTTTTAAAAACAATACATTAAAAGCCTTTCAACTAATTTTCCTATTCCATAAAACTAAAAACTCAGGACATGCAGGAAATAAGCTTCTTTCCTTTGTTCTTGGGATCAGAATGTCATAGCACATTACTTGAAAAAGCCACAAACAGGAGAAAATAGCAAATTTCTGGAGGGCAGCAACAGACTGAAATCACTATTCAGCTTCCCAAAAATCTATTACGAGAATATTGCTGTAGAAACAAGCTTTGACTTGTTGTTCCATTAAGGAAGTGACTAATAAAATGTTATACACATATGACTGATGTTTCTGATTAGATGTGTTACTATCGCAGAGAAATAAAATACTGTACCCATTCAGTACTCCTACATTTTAAATAAACAAAGTTTAAAAATGAGATCTATATTGAGTTTCCAATGTTAAATCCATTAGAGATGTTGTGTAAAGTTTTATTTTTTACCATTCTGTGAACAATTAACTATTTCCTCTTTGGAGTTTTGGACAATATGCTTTTGGTTTACAACAGTGGTAACCGTTTCAGAATACTTCAAAGTATAAAATATAAACATCCGCAATACCATATGATTTTAAAAGTGCAATATAGACTATAATCGAAAAAGAAAAATTATTTTGGCACCTGCATATGTGGTAAAATATCAAAAAAGCACCAGCAGCTGTATCGGCATGTGACCGGTTTGGTCAGTGATTACAGTTGCCAAAATTTTTATTTTAAAGGGAATTTTAAGGCCATCAGACAAATTCATGTTAATTCCTTCATTTGGTAGAGTATAAATGCAATTATGATGTTTCAGATTGATAAAATGTATACATTTTTTACGGTTTTCAATATTATTTTTTGCACAATGCTTATAATAGGGCACAAAAATGTAATAGGGAAGCTGCTCGGAGCCCAGAAAGTTTAATTTCTATAATGATATTCAAAGTCTTACTTTTACTGTGCTATATTGCAACAAAATAAGAAAAACATTTTTATGAATAATATAATATGTAACTCTCAACAAAAGAGAAAACTTCCCAGTGCTCCTGAATATATATAGACTTCTCCTCCACATAACTCAGAAGTAGAAATGGAACTTGATGGGCTGTTTGGTTCTGTGTTCCTTAGGGTAAGGCCACACGGTGCAGCCACGTTGCGTTTATGTTGCATTTTTAAATCGCAGCAAGTCATTTTTCAATAGAAGTCAATGGGGACATTTTTGTTATGGACAGACTACTGCTATTATATTACAATGTGTTTTTTGTGCTTGGTTGAACGCATCTTCATAATGTCCAACCGCATGCAGTTAATGACCGCGCTGCCAAAGTTGTTGCTGAACTGCTTGCGTTTTTGCTAACAGTTCTGCATTGCATTGTAATGAACTATATACAGGGAGCACCTAACAAACTTCAATACCAGTGATAACTATGACCATAAACTAGGTGCGTAAAAAAACGCAACATAACTGCAGCATTACTGAGACAAAAAACGCATGCAATTGACCGCATGCGGTTTTCAAACCCAACAGAACCGCAACAAAACCGCGCCAACGACGCACTGTGTGGCCTTACACTAAGGACTAGACCCTGCTACCTCCATCTGCTACACTGTGAGTTGCTTCTAATTGTCACAGTCCAGAGACAATGAACTGCTAAACTGCAACATTACTATGCAAAAGCTCCTGGAAGGGTCTACAGTGTCTGCGGACATACTGTAGATGAATCCCAAGTCCTTGAGTCGTTTTGCTCAGATTCAGTTAACAAAAAACAGGAATTTCTCAAGCAAACATAACACTTAATACATCTTGTGGCACATATTAAGGGGAATTTATCAATCGTTCTACATTAGTTTTCTTGCGTAGAAAAAGCACAAATGCTGCAAAAGTCGCAATTTGAACAACATTTTTTTAACTTTTGTGGTATTTGCGCTGCTCATGCCATTTTACAAAAAAATGGGCAGAGCTTAGCAGGAGGCGCGGAGCCTTCAGTGGCCCAACAAATTTACTATAGTTTACACTGAAATTGGCATAAAGTTGTAAAGGATTTGCCTGTCACAGCTTCTGTGTCGATGCCCGTGGTAAATCAGTCTGCATCTGTTCCTAGGTCTGCTAGAGTGACTCGATCTGCTACCACTCAGGCTGGGTAGGCTGAGGAGTGGGAGAGCCTATCGCAGCCTGGCCAGACGGTTCTAGCTCCCGCCCTTGGTCTACTTATACCTTCATTTGCTGCTTGTCCTTTGCCTGTGATTCTCTTGTTTCCTGGCTCTGCTGTTCCTGCTGTTACCATTGACCTCTGCTTCATATTGTCCCTGCTTGACTGACTATTCTCCTGCTCTGCATTTGTTACCACGTACACTCCTGGTTTGACTCGGCTCGTTCAGTACTCTGTTGCTCATGGTGTGGCCGTGGGCAACTGCCCCACTTCCCTTGCTTTTGTTTACCCATTTCTTGTTTGTCTGTCGTGCACATATTGAGCGTAGGGACCGTCGCCCAGTTGTACGCCGTCGCCTAGGACGGACTGTGCAAGTAGGCAGGGACTGAGTGGCGGGTATATTAGGGCTCATCTGTCTGTCTCCCTATCCTTACATTACAAAAGTATTGTGAAAATCTACGAGAGCTGGCATAGATTTTACTTTTTGGCGCACATAGTCATGCTCCTCTTAATAATTTTGGTGCATCTTACTCAAGTGCTCTTTAGATTAAGACTGGCATATTAATAAAATCCCCCCATTGTCTTGTTACAGTCACTGGAAGTCTTGTTCAAAATTTAAAATCACACATTGTGTAACGACCAACGGGTTATGGACACACTGGGCTACTCCACCAGTAAGAATAGCGGCTGACAGCGGATAACAGGACACAGGCAGGTGGTAGGTAGCGGGTCACAGGCAGGTAGCTGGTTACAGGATGCAAGCTGGTGCCGGATTACAGGATGCAGGCTGGTGCCGGATTACTGGATGCAGGCTAATAACTGATCGCAATAGCAGACAGGATCAGGTACATACAGGAACCTTCACAGAAAAACTCTAGATTGTTCCAACATTGCTCAGACAGGGTGTATCTAGTGAAGCAGACTAATATACCTGGTAAATGACAGGGGCAGGGGCATTGCTAGCACCGGGCCTTCGGGGCCCAAGCCCTGGATCTTTGGCCCGATACCCCGGATCCCCGACGACTGCCACATTCGGGTCGCAGCGGTTGCAATTGCGACTGGGTCACAGCGGTCGCACCGCATCTATAAATGTTACTATGGTAACTGGGGCCTATATAATAAAATACACGGGCCCTTGTTACTATAGTAATGACACATACCCATCTTCCTTCCCGAGTGCAGCGGAAGTCCTGACGTCTTCTCTCATCACGTCACGACGCTGTGCGCCGCAGATTACATCAAGACGCCAGATGATGTTGGGACATCCGCTGCAATGGGAGCTGAAGAAGAGGGTAAGTGTAAAGTTGCGGTCTGCTAGGGTCCTGGATCTAAGCCTACCTTGTGGTAGGCTTAGATACAGGGTCTAACAGACAGTATCACACATGGACCTTGTACCACATGTTAGGCTTAGATACAGGGCCCCAGCAGACAGTAATCTTATACAGTATAAGATTACTGTCTGCTGGGGTCCTGTATCTAAGCCTACCTTGTGGTAGGCTTAGATAAAGGATCTAACAGACAATGTAACACATGGACCCTGTATCTAAGCCTACCACATGGTATTCTTAGATACAGGACCCCAGCAGACAGAAATCTTATACAGTATAAGATTACTGTCTGCTGGGGCCCTGTATCTAAGCATACCTTGTGGTAGGCTTAGATACATGGTCTAACAGACAGTATCACACATGGGCCCTGTATCTTAGCCTACCACATGTGTTACTAATGGGGTTTTCCTGTGTTTGTGTTTCTTTACCGGTTTGGTCATTGGACTATGTCGGATTCGAGGACTACTTCCATGACAACTTTTTTTATTTTCAATAAAATGGTTAATGAGGGTTGTGTAGGGGGTTTTTAATTTAATAAAATATTTTATCTATGTCTTTGTATTTTCTTTTAAACTTTATTAATACCGCTTTAGTAATCGCCGCTGGCTGATTAACAGCGTCCATTACTAAGGTGGGGCTTAGTGTTTGCCGGTGCAGAGGCTAACACTAACCCCCATTGTTACCCTGGTACCCACCCCCACCAGGGGTACTGGGAAGAGCCGGGTACGATGACCATCTGTAGCGATGGTCCGGCACTGGGGCAGTAGCAGGCTGGTATTATCAGGCTCGGAAATGCCAAAAACAGTGGCCCTTCCCACCTTGGTAATACTAGGCTGCTGCTGCTGTGCTGTATGTGGCTGGTTCTAAAAATTAGGGGGGGACCCCACGTAATAAAAAAAAAATAATTATTTCTTTTTTAAATAAATAATTGGAAAAAATGACATGAACCCCCCATTTTTCGTGAGCGCTGAACCCCTTTCAAAACAACTGATCAGCAGGGGTACCAGGAGTCGGACCCCGAGCAATCAGCTATTGATGACATCCTGAGGATAGGCCATCAATTTTTAGGGACTGGAATATCCATTTAAGTATATGAATATTATTGAGCCAGTTCTCCATGTGGTTTAACGTTGTTCAGGATGCTGACAAATGCTTATACAAATCAACCCTCGATTTATTTGAAATGTGACAACAAAGATGGCCGTGGTCATGCCTGTGCTTTGAAAAAATTAATGGTGCTTCAAGACGGTATAAAAAAGCTCCTCCCTTTATCACCTTGGTTTGGGCAAACATTTTATTTTGGGTGATTCTATTTAAACGTGATGCTAAAACTGATATTAAATTATAGCAATATTTTGATTGCAATTATTTATGTTAAAGGGGTTATCCAGGATTTCAAAATTGATGGCCTATCTTTAGGATAGGTCATCAATAATTAGATTGATGGGGTTCCGACTCTCGGCTTCCCCGCTGGTCAGCTGTATGATGGGGCTGCAGCATCTTCATTGTTTAGAAAAAATAAAGGGAGGAAACCTCCAGCTCACCAGTTAAGTGCGTCTCCTGACTCTCCGCTCGGATTCCCGCTACGGCTGGCGGTATATAATGGAAAAAACAGAGGAAGTAATCCAGCGCTGAGTTCAGTTGTAAGTTAAAAAGGAAGCGTTGTTCCCATCTTTATTGGAGTAATACAATTAAAAATCGTAGGGAGACGCAGTCCCAGAAAAATTGTGAGTAGGCGGTGTGCCCTAGCCTACGCGTTTCGAGCAGCTCCTGTGCTCTTAGTCATGGCAAAGAAGTGACTAAGAGCACAGGAGCTGCTCGAAACGCGTAGGCTAGGGCACACCGCCTACTCACAATTTTTCTGGGACTGCGTCTCCCTACGATTTTTAATTGTATTACTCCAATAAAGATGGGAACAACGCTTCCTTTTTAACTTACAACTGAACTCAGCGCTGGATTACTTCCTCTGTTTTTTCTATCTTCATTGTTTACTTCGGGTTTCAGTTGTTCATACTTGCACACACCGTTACTTTCGTAGCAGCTGTGAAAGGTATTGCAGCGCTGTCCCACCCAAGTGAATTGGACAGCGCTGCAATATCTTCCACAGCTGCTATGATAGTAATGGCATGCAGGGGCGTAGATAAAGGTTCATGAGCCCTGGTGCAAGAATTCAGCTTGGACCCCCCTACCCCTCCCTAACACCATGAGACCCCTGCGTGCGCCTATGCCCAGCCGCCTTGTCCAACAGCAACCATGGATGCCCCCCACACAATATAATGCCCCCTATAGCTGCCCCCACACAGTATAATGCCCCACATAGCTGCCCCCACACAGTATAATGCCCCCCATAGCTGCCCACAGTATAATGCTCCCCATAGCTGCCCCCACAGTATAATTCTCTCCATAGCTGTCCCCACACAGTATATTGCTCCCCATAGCTGTCTCTCCACAGTAAAATGCTCTCATAACTGCCCTCCACACAGTATAATGCCCCCATAGCTGCCCCCACACAGTATAATGCTCCCCATAGCTGCCCCTCCACAGTATAATGCTCCCATAGCTGCCCCCCACAGTATAATGCTCCCCATTGCTGCCTCTCCACAGTAAAATGCTCGCAAAACTACCCTCCACACAGTATAATGCCCCCATAGCTGCCCCTCCACAGTATAATGCTCCCATAGCTGCCCCCTGCACAGTATAATGCTCCCCATAGCTGCCCCTCCACAGTATAATGCTCCCATAGCTGCCCCCCACAGTATAATGCTCCCCATTGCTTCCTCTCCACAGTAAAATGCTCCCAAAACTACCCTCCACACAGTATAATGCCCCCATAGCTGCCCCTCCACAGTATAATGCTCCCATAGCTGCCCCTGCACAGTATAATTCTTCCCATAGCTGCCCCTCCACAGTATAATGCTCCCATAGCTGCCCTCACACAGTGTAATGCCCCCATAGCTGCCCCTCCACTGTATAATGCTCCCATAGCTGCCCCCCACACAGTATAATGCTCCCATAGCTGCGCTCACACAGTGTAATGCCCCATACAGTAAAAATGACCCCATAGCTGCCCCCACACAGTAAATGCCCCCATAGCTGCCCCACACAGTATAATGCCCCCATAGCTGCCCCTCCACAGTATAATGCTCTCATAGGTGCCCCCACACAGTATAATGCTCCCATAGCTGCCCTCACACAGTATAATGCCCCTATAGCTGCCCCCACACAGTAAAATGCCTCCATAGCTGCCCCACACTATAATGAACCCCATAGCTGCCCCCATACAGTATAATGCCCCCCATAGCGCCCCATACGGTATAATGCCCCCCATATCAGCCCCCATACAGTATAATGCCCCCATATGAGCTCACCATACAGTATAATGCCCCATATCAGCTGCCCATACAGTGTAATTCCCCCCACATCAGCCTCCATACAGTATAATGCCCCCATATCAGCCCCCATTACAATATAATGCCTCCCATATCAGCCCCCCATACAGTATAATGCCCCCAGTTTAATGCCCCATATCTGCACCCCGTACAGTATAATGCCCCCTTACAGTATAATACCCCGATATCAGCCCCCATACAGTATAATGCCCACCCTCATATCAGCCCCCATACAGTATAATGCCTCCCTCATATTAGCCCCCCCATACAGTATAATGCCCCCATATGTACATAATAGAAAAATAATGAAATTACTTACCTACCCCCTTTCCCACGCTGGGTGGAGGATCCTTGTCCTCCTTTGGCCTGTGATATGAGTGACTCGGCGCAGACTGACGCGATGACATCACTACATCGCGCCTGTCTGAGTCGAGCCGCTCATGGCTCAGTGAATGCTGGAGGAAGGAGCCGTCAGCTCCTTGCTCCAGCATTCAATTCAACAGGAACCGGGACCTCAGTAAGTGACTCGCGAAACCCCACAGTTTGTAGTGTATTGTATTGTGCAGTTTGCGGTGTAGAGAGGAGGGTAATTTAATGGCCCCTCTCCCCACTGCAAACACAGACAGCACAATACAGTACATTATGGGCCCCCTCTGCAGCTCACCTGGAGTCTTCCAGGATCTTCCGCACAAGTTCTTCCACGCTGGCTGGAACGCCCCTCACATGACATCACGGTCACATGGTACACTGAGTGTACCATGTGTCCGTGATGTCTAAGGAGCCCTGGCCCGTAACCAGGAAGTGCCAGCGTCGCGGCACAGAGAATAGATTTAATTATTAGCGCGCTGTGTGGCTACGGCGACCGCTGCGACCCCTATAGCTACGCCACTGACGGTATGTGTAAGTACAAACAGGAATTGTTTAGTGTGATTGGTCTAATTTGAAAACATCTTTCTAGTGCCACCTATTGTAGGTAGCTTTTCTGTAATTCAATGTCCGACTCACAGAAGAGCCTTAAAATTCTAGACTAGGGATTTTAGCCAAGCCAGAGTCTCCTCCAAAAAGAAGAGAAGCCCTTCTACAGACAACTGTTCCAGGTATTTTGGCAATACAGAGCAGGGTGCTGGCTCGTTGAGTAGCCTTTAATGTCGCACTCAGGGGGTGATTGCTCCCATTGAAGAGACGTAGATGATATAGAGTCTTGCAGGCTATGCTTCATGGAAAAAAGTATGCAAATTAGCTTTCCTCCAGGAGTAGGAAACATCTCTCTAGTGCACTCACCAAGCACTACAATAAAGGCGTCTCACCCAGCTAGCCAGCGCCCTGCTCCGTAATGACGAAAACCCCCCTTTTGGAGGAGACTCTTGGCTAAAATCCGTAGTCGTGTTTTAAGAATCTTATATGGGTCGGACATGGTTCTGCGTAGGCTGGGGCTGGGCAGGATGTTCTGTTTGTTTGTTAACCTGATGTATTCTGACATTTACAGCACGGTATTGGTGAATGGCTGGAAGATTGACCCCTTTTTGTTTGTGTTAAAGAGCCCTTCGCTGAGTCTATCCGGCAGAATGGAGAGATCAGAGGGATAACCGTACCTGGTCCAGGACACTTCGAGGTCAAGTGCTTGCTGTACTTGGATGACTTAATCGCCTTCTGTGTTGACCAGCATTCAGTGACTGCACTAGTCTAGACCTGCGAGGAGTTCGGACAGGCTTCAAGTCCAAAGGTCAACTGTTGGAAGTCAGAAGCTATGCTCTTCGGATACTGGCACCTGTCTTCCTCTGCCCCCTTCCCATTTGCCATTAAATGGACTTCATTAAAATTCTGGGAGTCTGCTTTGGGAAGGAAGGTGTAGCCCTAAATCCTGGGAAGAACCCTTGGCCAAAGTGAGCTAAAGAATCGGACTGTGAAGCCTCAGACAGCTCACATTGAGGGCAAGGCACTAGTCCTGCATAACGAAGTCTTGCCTGTGCTACAATACACCACACAGGCATGGCCCTCTCTTGCCACTGTCTCGAGGGACATTACCAGGACAGTGTTTCGCTTCACCTGGGGCTCCAAAATGGACAGAGTGAAGCGGACTATTATGTACATGGAGCCCCGCAAAGGTGGGAAGGGTACACCCCGACATCCCCACTCTGCTGCGGATTGCCTTTGTATGTGACTGTGTTCGCAGGACTCTAATAACAGCAAATGGCTCTGCGGGCAAGGCCATGTCCCGTTTCTTCCTCCTTCCCCTCTAGTGGGGATTTGGCTGGGACAAGTGGGACAGTTCCTTCACTTACAACTGGCACGCTCCTTGGTTCTATGGAGATGTTGTCCGGTTTGTGAGGGAGCATCAACTGGAGGGACTTAACTTGTGGAAACCAAAGATGATCCACAAGCACATAGTTACATATTTACATAGGTTGAAAAAAGACACAGGTCCATAAAGTTCAACCTTTCTCAATAAATTACCCGTCATTTATTGCTTGATTAATTATAACCTTCAATGCCATTCTTCAATAAATAATCATCTAGCCTTTTGTTAAATACTGACATAGTATCTGCCATCACTACCTCTTGGGGTAGGGCATTCCATAGCTTGAGCACTCTAACTGTAAAGAACCCTTTTCTATATTGCCTGGAACATCTTTCTTCCACACGCAATGGGTGTCCCCTTGTCCTTTGTAGTTCTTAGAAGGAACAGATCATGTGCTAGTTCTCTATATTGACCAGACATATACATATTAATAAGATCACCTCCACGACGTCTTTATTCCAAGCTGAACAAGCCCAATTTTTCTAGCCTTTCATTGTAAGTGACACCTCCCATCCCATTTAATAATCTAGTTACCCGCCTTTGAACGCTCTCCAGTTCTTCTATGTCCTTTTTACAATGTGGATCCCAAAACTGAATTCCATATTCTAGATGTGGCCTTACATGGGATTTATAGAGGGGTAATATTACATTTAAATCATGGGTTTTTATCTCTCTTTGTATTCACCCTAAAAATCCTATACATCAGAGCAAAGGACTTGGCGGAGTCTGTTCCAGGGCTTCATGCGGACACGTTAGAGACTTTGGACTAATGTGTCATCCGGCAGGTCAACGGGCACAAGGACATTTCATGGATGGCCATAGGTCATTCATGCATGCCCGCAACCTGTGCAAGACCCAGTACTGCCCCAGGTGCCCCTTTACGAAGGAAACATCTTTGCACATTTTCAGGGAGTGCCCCTTTGCACAGGGCCTGTTGAAAGTCTTGGAACATGAACTCAAGGATAGTTTACAGGAACAGCCTGTCGTACTACTCTGTACTTTATGGATTATTTCCTGGAATCCGCACTGTTGGGGCAATCCATGTGGCCTGGCACCTTATGAACTGTTTTGATATTAGTGAATGGAAGAATGTTAGTGTAGCGTTGTGGTGTGATGTATAGTCTAGGTTAGCCTGTACTGTGTGTCATACTGTCATGCTATGTTTGGCAATTGTTATTATTTACTGCTTCTTGGCCTGCGCTGCGTCGCAGTGATAAGTATGTTTGATGACGACTGATTGTGAAAAAAGCATTTTCATTTAAAAAAAAATGAGCCGGATATTGACTAACTGATGATTAATGTTAGTTTATTGCATCTAGGCTGCAGTAATAGTGTGGCTATGTTTACATTAAATAGAATACTACTGGGGATAACAGAGCAGGAGAAGGACTTAGGTACAATGGTTACAAGTAAGCTAAGCAGCAATACTACTCAATGTCAAGCAGCAGCTGTGAAAGCAAACATGATTTTGGGGTGTATAAAAAGAGATAAAACACCCACATGATTTAAAAGGAGTATTGCCCCTCTATAAATTCCTATATTCCATATTGAACATGGGGTTTAGTTAATGAACTTCACATTGTAAAAAGGGTGTAGGAGAGCTGGAGAGGGTTCAAAGGCTGGCAACTAGATTAATCCTTATGTGGCAATATATACTAGGTTAATGCAAGTGGGCAATTATTTATACATTACATTACCTGTAAAAGGGTCCAGGGCACATTATTTACGTGTGGCAGAAAGGCGTTTTAAACGTTAAAATAGGAAAGGGTGCTTTACAGTTAAAGCAGTCAAACTTTGAAATGCTCTCCCTTGATATATTATAGCAGCATATAACAAAAGTGCTAGATATTTATCTAATGACAGATCGTATTAAGGGTTATAAGTAATATTGTGATAAGTTATGTTTGATGAATCCAGGAAAATGAATATAACTGGCGTGTGGGAAAAAATTTTTCTCTCCCCCCCCCCCCCCCCCTGTGAGTCAAAATTGCCTACAATTGGATGGAAATGGGTTGTTTTGCCTCCCTCAAACAGATAGGTCTGGGAAATGTTAAACTTGATGTTATGCAGTGTATGGAGAGTTCAGAGCCGCAAACAGACGGCTCCGTACGCTGCATAGCAGCCATGCTGTAGAACTGCATCTCTGCTTCTATTCACTTAAATAGGTGCAAAACTACAGTACTGCAGCTTGGCCGCTATTCTGGACTGGAGCCATCTGCTTCCGGCATGGACATCCGGTGGCCAGAGGCTACCGGAGCAGCTGATCAGTTCGGGGTCCGGGTGTCAAACCCCAACCGATCATATACTGATGACCTATCCTGTGGATAGTTAATCAGTTGTCCGTGCCCAGACAACCCCTTTAAATATGGATTATTAATATGGTTTCTAGGTATTCAACCTCACAAAAGGCATGCTTTTGGGAAAATAGATTACAATTTCCAAGAATATTGTAGAAGAAGGCTTAAAGGGGTTATGTGGGGACTGAAAAGCATTAGCATTGTACTCATTGCAGTATGTGAGTACACTCGCTAATATACATTGCGGTACTCTGTCATGCTGATTATGAGATTTTAATAGATTTTTATAGCGCTGGCGGGGGGAGCAGAAGTCTAGTTGCACAGACTTACTTCATCACGACACGACTCTTCTTCGTGTGACTGGCTACTACTGCTACTGCTTGTACATAGAGTACAGAGTGGCCGGTCACATGACGGAAAGAGTCCTGTCATCATGAAGAAAGACTGTCCTACTAGACTTCTGGTCCCCACATTACACCTTTAAAATTGTGTGTGCATATATATATATATATATATATATATATATATATATATATGTATATATTATATGGACAAAGTATTGGGACACCCCTCTTAATCTTTGATTTTCATTCAATCCCATTGCCACAAGTGTAAAAAATCAAGCACCTGGCCATGCACTCAGAGGCGGATTTTAATGAGGGCAATCTGGCCCAGTTTGTCCCGATTCTCCAGAACCGGTTGTTAAAATTACAGCTGGTCCAGAGAATCGGGGTGAAACAGGACCTCTCACCCAATTGTATCCGTGTCCTTAGGACGCGGATACAATTGATTACTATAGCGTTGGCGAGACAGGAACTATTAGTTCCTGCCTCGCCATTCGGCGCTTTAACAATGATGCGATGACATCATCAAGCCAACTGCGCCTTTCCACGGATGACGCTCCCTGGTGTCTGACCAGTACTGTGTCGCTGAGTACGGCGCAGGAATGGGGACAGGTGAGAATCCACAGAGGGCATTGTGATTGGTGCTATCTACAGGGGGCATTGTGACTGGCGCTATGTACAGGGGGCGTTGTGACTGGCGCTATTTACAGGGGACATTATTAGTTAATTAGTATTAGCTTGTGGTGTTTTAATTTACAGTGTTTGACACAACTTACTTCATCGGGACTGAGAATGGTGCTATTATATATAGGGGTGCAGTGTGTTATGTTATTACATTCAGGGGCATAGAGTGTGGCACCATGAGAATTTTATCTTCGTTTGTAGGTGCGAAAATATTGGAAAAGTGAGGAGCCGAATACATCTTAGCAGCAAACTGCAGAAATGGGCTGTGACCGGGAGAAGTCATCATAGAGGTCTGGACCAGATGGAGAAGAAAAGAGAAAAAGAACGAAAAATAATCTGAGGCGTAAACTGTGAGTCACTCACAGTTTATTCTCCCTGTGACTAATCAGTACTGTAGTAGCGAGGTGACAGATGCTAGCATTCTTTTTTGGAAATAACCCCCAGCATATCCTAACCATTGTTCAGGCAATACTGGGAGCTGTCATTTTATGTCTTACAAACTTATATGGCAGGGGTTAAACTGAATTTGCAAATGATCTCTGTACTGAGCTGTATTTATGCTGGTGCTGTATATATGTACTGAGGTTTGTTCCGGTGTTGTATATATGTAATGAGCTTGGTTCTGGCATTGTATATATGTACTGAGCTTGGTTCGGAGGCTGTATATATATGTACTGATCTTGGTTATGTTGCTGTATATTTGTGTATTGAGCTTGGTTCTGGCACTGTATATATGTACTGAGCTTGGTTCTGGGGCTGTATATTTATGTACTGAGCTTGGTTCTGGGGCTGTATATATTTACCTTATTTTAAGGATGTTAACCCCTTAAGGACAGAGCCTGTTTTCGCCTTATGGACCAGGCTATTTTTTCAAAACGGAAATGTGTCACTATATGTGGTAATAACTCCGGAATTATTTCACCTATCCAAGCGATTCTGAGACTGTTTTCTCATGACACATTGGACTGTAAGTTAGTGGTAAAATTTGGTCGATACATTCAGTGTTTATTTGTAAAAAAAAAAAAATTGCATTTTCTAAATTTAAATGTATCTGATTGTAAGATAGATAGTTATACCACACAAAATAGTTACTAGTTAACATTTCCCATATATCTACATTATGTTGGCGTCATTTTTTAAACATTCTTTTCTTTTTCAAGGACGTTACAAGGCTTAGAACTTTAGAAGCAATTCCTCACAATTTCATGAAAATTTCAAAAGGCTATTTTTTTAGGGACAAGTTCAGTCCTAAAGTGACTTTGAGGGCCTTATATATTAGAACCCCCCCATAAATCACCCCATTTTAAAAACCTAAACACTCAAAGTATTTAAAACAGCTTTTAGAAAGTTTCTTAACCCTTTAGGTGCTTCACAGGAAGTGGAGGTGAAATTTACAAATTTCATTTTTTTTGCAGAGAATCAGCTTTAATCCATTTTTTTCTGTAACACAGAAGGTTTTACCAAAGAAATGTTACTCAATATTTATTGCCCAGGTTCTGCAGTTTTTAGAAATATCTCACATGTGGCCCTAGAGTGCTAGTGGACTGAAACACTGGCCTCAGAACCAAAGGAGCACCTAGTGGATTTAGGGGCCTCGTTTTTATTAGAATAAATTTTAAGCACCATGTCAGGTTTGAAGAGCTCTTTTGATGCCAAAACAGTGGAACACCCCAAATGTAATCCCATTTAGGAAACTACACCCCTTAAGGAACTTATCTAAGGGTATAGTTAGCATTTTGACCCCACAGGTTTTTTGCAGAAATTATTGGAAGTAGGCCGTGAAAATGAAAATCTACATTTTTTTCAATCTAATGTATGTTTAGCTAATTTTTTTTCATTTCCGCAAGAACTAAAGCAGAAAAAGCGCCCCAACATTTGTAGAGCAGTTTCTCCTGGGTAATCAAATACCCCAGATGTGGTAATAAACTGCTGTTTGGACCCACGGCAGGGCTCAGAAGGGAAGGAAAACCATTTGGCCTTTGGAGCACAAATTTAGCTGGATTGGTTTTCGGCTGCCATGTCACATTTGCAAAGGCCCTGACTGGACAAAACAGTGGAAACCACCCAAAAGTGACCCCATTTGGGAAACTACACCCCTGAAGGAATTTATCGAGGGGTATAGTGAGCATTTTGACTGCACAGTTTTTTTGCTGAATTTAGTGGAATCATGCGGTGGAATTAAAAATTACTTTTCTTCTGATAAAACGTGGACATTTTCAATTTTTACAAGAAATAAAGGAGAAAAAGCACCCTAACATTTAAATAACAATTTCTCCCGATTACGGCAATACCCCATATGGGGTCATAAACTACTGTTTGGACACACGGCAGGGGTCAGAAAGGCAGGAGCGCTATTTGGCATGCAGATATTGCTTGCTTGGTTTTTGGACGCCATGTTGCATTTGCAAAACCCTAAAAGGTACCAAAGTACAGGGGTAGCCCCCAAGAAGTGACCCCATTTTAGAAACTACACCCCTCAAGGCATTTATCATTTGCCTGGACATTTGACAGGACTCAGAAGTGAAGAGCACCATGCACATTTGAGGTCTATTTAGATCATTTTCACCATTGGCCCACAATTGCAGGGCTCTGAGGTCAAATAGTAAAACAAACCCCCAGTAGTGACACCTATTTTGGAAACTACACCCCTTAAGACATTTTAAGGGGTGTAGTGAGCATTTTGACCCTACAGGTTTTTTTTCATGAGAAATTATTGCACAGCGTATGGTGCACAGTGAAAATTGCAATTGCTTCTGAGCCCGCACAGCAACACTACGTACCCATACGTTGTGTTGCGTTAAGTCCTTAACGAAGCGACGTACCCATATGTTGGATGTCGTTAAGGGGTTAAATCTACTTTTACCATAAGATAAGATAAATATGTACGTAAACTAAACCCAAAAAACCATGGAGGAAACAGTTTTTTCCAATTCACCCATTATATGGTACTTTAAATGGTGCCGATAAAAACCACAACTCCTCCCACAAAAAGTAATCCTTCACACACCACTCTATTGACGTAAAAAAAAAACAACATGGATCTAGGAAGACGGCGAGTGAAAATAATAAAACGAAAAAATGGCTTGGACTTTAAGGGGTTAACCAACAGAGACAGGTTGTTTATATTTACGCACAGCAGATTTTTTTCCCTGGAAACATAGTTACATAGTTCGTACGGTTGAAAAAAAGACACATGTCCATCAAGTTCAACCAAGGGATGGGAAACCACTAATAATTTAAAGGGTGTCTGTCACCAGAACTTAGTTTTGAACTAGCAGTATGCTAATATAGTTCATGCTAATCTGATTTAAAATGTGTTTCCCTTGTTCCCCAGGGTGCCTGCTTTGCATTAAAAACACTTTTATTAAGTTTATGCAAATTAGCATTTCGGTGCAACGAGGGTGTCTACTTTGCACCAAAATGCTAGCGCGTCATTTCCCTGTTCAACTCCCCATCCCCCCCTGCTGGATGTGATTGACATGGGCCAGGCAGAATACTCGGCGAGTCCCGTAGTGTAGTGAACACGTTCCTGCATCTTAGTCAGGGCATGCACAGTATAAACTATATGTCCGCCGTTGTAATCGGCACTACTGCGCATGTGTCCGAAATACTTTTGTCCATATATATATATATATATATATATATATATATATATTGTAGCAGTGTGGCTACTAAGGGGCATGATTTGGGCCCAGAATGTAATAATCAAAAGGAATGCTACAAGAGAAAGTGTCCTTTTCTCCTAAGGCCTCATTCACACGACAGGGTTTCCCGGCCGGGTGCCGGCCGTTCATAAATCGGCCGGCACCCGGCTGCATTAGGAATAATAGACCCCTAATGGGGCTATTCACACGCCCGATTTTTTGACGGCCGGGAAAACCGGCCGTCAAAAAATAGGACATGCTCTATTTTCGGCCGGGTACCCGGCTCCCATAGAAGTCTATGGGGCCGGGTAATACACGGCCATCACCGGAATGTGTCCCGAGTGATGGCCGGGTTTTCCGTCTCTTGCACTCTATCTCCTCCTCCTCACAGCGCAGAGTGCATGTGAGGAGGAGTTTATGCCATTCGGACGAATGGCTGTAGACTGTGTGGCAGGGCCGGGGTGTACAGCAGGTGGAGGAAGCACTGCGCTGGCTCCCTTCCCCTGCTTGTTTTAAAAGCGCCCTGGCCCGGCGACACCTTCCATGGCGCCGCTAGCAGCTGCTGCGGCTACTACTACTGTAGCGACGCCACTATAGCAGAGCAGGGAGGTATCTCCCCGCTCTGCTATGTGCTAGCTCCATTTTAGCTCCCTGAAGGAGCGGAATCCCCGTGTGTTCGGGGATTCCGCTCCTGGAAAGAGCGCTTGATGTCTCTGTCCATATCTGGGCAGTGACATTAGGGGAAACTCCTGAAGCGGAATCCCCGAACACATGGGGATTCCCCTTCAGGAGTTGCCGCTGATGTCACTGTCCAGATCTGCCCGGCCCGGATGCAAAAATAATGCAAACCAGCCGGGAAAAATGGCCGATTTACTTGGGCTCGGGCGGGACCCGGTCGTGTGAATCCCGCCTTAGTGTATAAAACCTGGAAAAGCTATGGGTTGCTGGAGTGGAAGAGAAGTTCCACTCTGTCTTAGGTCAATCCAGGGTTTGGGCTGTCTTAGGCTATGTTCACACGGAGTATTTTTGCAGCAGGAATATCTGCCTCAAAATTCAGTTTGGAAGTTTGAGGCAGATTTTCCTCTCCCTGCACGCCGATTTTCCCTGAGTTTTTCGCGAAATACGCTTTCTCTGCCTCCCATTGAAGTCAATGGGAGGTCAGAGGCGGAAACGCCCGAAGATAGGGCATGTCGCTTCTTTTTCCCGCGAGGCAGTTTTACTGCTCGCGGGAACAAGACGCCGACGCCTCCCATTGAAATCAATGGGAGGCATCTTCGGGCCGTTTTTACGAGTTTTGTGACGCGGTTTCCGCGTCAAAAAACTCGGCAAAATACTCCGTGTGAACATAGCCGTAGGAATCTCATTAGCTGCCAGCTGAGAGGGTTCCTTTAAAAATGGTGTGATCTATTCACATAGGGCTCCCAGTCAGAGGAAGACGGGCATTGCCAGCCTGTTGTGAGGTGCTGGGCAGTATGCCTTTCACCCTCATAGCTAGGAAAGCTATATGTTTAGTTAGAGGCTGGACGGCCTAGGGTTTATTTTGTGCGGTTTTGTAAAACTGCTTTTCATGTATGAAGACAATAAAGCTGGTTGCGGCCAGTTTCAAACCGAGTCCACTGTGTGGGAGTGAAAATTTTCTAGTGTGCCAACCATCTTGACCCTGGAGATGACGATCCTGTGAGATAACTTGCCCCAAGTTATCACAATATATATATATATATATATATATATATATATATATATATATATATATATATATATATATATATATATATATATACACACTGGTTTTCTCCTGTGGATTTTTTTTGGCACTAGGGACATAAACCATCTTTGGGGTGAAAGAGAGTAGAACATAAGGACAACAGATGGTCTAGAAATGCTCTCTATAACAATGCTTAAAAAGAGGTTTGTGTGATGTGAATGGGTCTGTTTCTTCACAGATGTGTTTATAATATATCAGGATTCATATTTGTACCATTGGCTTTTTACTTACATGAATCCTCTCACATGTACTTAGTATTTTACAACATTGTTTTAGAAGGCTAAAAACCCATTATGCTGGGTGACCAAATGTTATACTCTGTTCTATGCCCCTCTAGAAATAAGACAAAACAAGCCAAATGTATAAAGAAACGCACATTTAGTTTTAATTTACATCTTTTGACAATTTGCACATAAATAACAATGTAAACCCAAATGTAAACATAAGAAATTTGTTGTTCTAGCAAAGTAAAAAGCCTGTTAACTTTGGTCAGATTTTCTCTTAGAAAAAAAAAGAAACAAAAATCGAGAAACCACTGTTTGCTACATTCACATGTAATAAAATCCTATTTTTAAAAAAAAGTAACATTTTGAAACAGTCAAACATTAAGTCTTTGAAGTGAATACAGAAAAGCACTACTGGCAATAAGTAAGGGAAGTGTGTGTGTCCAGAGACAGTAGTGATACTTTGGTATATATTACATTAATACTTTAGATCTTGCTACATTTTTTCAGATTTTTGCTTGTACAGTGTAACAAGCTAGAATCTAGTAAAGCTGTATTTTTTTTTTTGGTACCTTTGCTTGATATTTTGGCATTGTATTAATGGACGGAGTAAGGATCAGTCCTTTTCAGACTATACAATGCCAGAAATGGTTTATAAATGAGTGCCACTGCTTTGTGTACATCTTAGGTTTATGCATGCTAAAGGTGTGCTTCGCCACATTTGGATGCTAGACTATAGGACTGGATATCTCTGGGAATCTGTTTAAAGTGATGTCACTATGTCACCAGCAGGGGGAACTCCAGTGACATTTGTAAACTTTGATAAGGACCACTGAGTGGTAACTAAGTGAAAGGGTTAAATGGCTTGAAGTATATCCATTTCAGGATAGAGTAGGTAAACCAAACCAGAGTGCATACCCCAATATCCAGCCGTACAACTGCAATATCTTTGGAGTCAGCAAGCAAAGCAACAGTACAAAGTGTAAGTGCAGTTTTTAGACTGCATATATTTGGTTTCTCCTTGAAAGTCACAAAGCTTTTGGTTCAGCCAGCAATTTTTTCTGCACCACTGGACACAGTCAATGAGGTAAATTGTCGAACAACTTTGCAATGCCCTTTTCACTTAAATTAACCACAACAAATAAATGTACAAGACACAAAATACTCAAGGAAATGACTCACAGAAAAATAAATGAGATGGGTGCCAGTAACAGAAAAAAAACACCTTATTACCCGTGTCTACTACTGGACCATGAGGATGTAGCCAATCCTGCACTTGTCTATTCTGCCGATAACGTTACATAACACAGTATAGAAATATGTATTAACCAAAATCATACAGTTTGGAAAATTGAAACAAGTATTCTGTACGGTTAATTTGCAATACAGACTTAGAACATGCAGGACATTGTTACAAGAACATCTCATGTGCAGTTTTCTGATGCTCTCAAAAGGAAGAGTGTTCAAAAAAAGTTTAAAAAAAAGTACAACACTACAATTTACTTGCAGTGAAATAAATATACAATTCCATAATGTCATGTCCAGCTTTGGCAACAAAATATTGATCATTGGTATGGAGAGCTAATGTGTTTTAAAAATAAAGAAAAATGCTTTCTTTTAACTTAAAAAAACCAAAAACAAACAAAGACACTGCAGAAATGATCTACATTAATGGCCACATTAAAATATATACAGAAATATATATATTCAAAATGACAATGATTTTTCCTGTCATTGTAAACATTTTCAAATTATTGCTTTTGTAATGATAAATTGCTTAATAAATTATGAAGTACTTTTCAGTGACACATAATTAGAAATAAATGATTGTCTTTTTAACAACATTAATAACAACAATAATAATTATAATAATATTAAGTGAGTAGGCTATACCCATATCCCTGCCTCTTTCCTTGCCCTGAGAAAACGCTTATCTCGGAGTTCCTTCTTGAAGTTCTCGGTTGGTCTTCTAGAAGAATTCTACCTTTCATAAGCTAAGACTATGCTGCTTCTTTTTAAGTATGTACAAGGATGGGCCGCAATTACCTCAACTTCCGATAAATAACACTTGTTCCGTGAGTCCATTAAGAGTCCATTTGGTCTATGGTTTCCTTTTTTACCTTAACTGGTAACAGAGATAGCGGAGAGCTATGAGGCAGCTTTATAACAGAGTCAGATTGTTCATAAAAGTTGCACCCTGATGGAATTAACCCATTTCCCATACTCCTTGACACCGATACCTTCATACTTGCACCTTCTATTTCTCTTTGGAGAAGAGTCATTATTTCTTTCTCCGCTGCAGGTGACATGTCACTTTCATCTAGTCTGTCTGCACTGTCACTGATGTCAAATTTTTCAATCTCCTCATTGATGACACTCAGGTCTTCTCTGGTGAGTCCAGGTCTTGGAGACACTGGACAGTTTCCCTTCATGTGTACTTGAAGACTGCACATGTGAATGTAACTTTTGTGGCAGTGAACACATTTATGTGGACGTTCCCGCGTGTGAAGACGTTTATGGAGTTTGAGGTGAACAAATTGGGTGAACTTGGCTGGGCAGAGCTTGCATTGGTAGGGCTTCTCTCCAGAGTGCAGTCGTAGATGAGTTTTTAGGTTGCTTGTGCTGCTGAACCGCTTATGACATACCTAAAGAAAAATGTAATTAGGTCATTAATTGTATGCAAAGCCACAAAAATGCATTCTACCATAGTAATAATGTTTAAACAATTACACTTTCTAATATTTATATAGATTTATTCTAATATTTGCATATATTTTAATATACACACCTGACATTCATGAGGTTTCTCCCCAGTGTGTACCAAAAAGTGCTTTTGTAGATGTGCCAGCTGGGTGAATCCTTTGTTACAAGTCTGACATTTGAATGGCCGCTCACCACTGTGAACTCGTAGATGGACCTATAACGGTAATAATTATTAATTTACTTATATTGAAAATGGCAATAAGGCATAAGTGCCTTTTATACACTAAAACTTATAGAAATATGTATATTCTCTTACCTTAAGATTTGACAGTTGTCCAAAGGTCTTTGAGCAAATGTTACACTCATATTTGATTTTCCCATTTTGTTTTTTGAGCGGATAAGGAAGAGTCTTATATCCAGTCATGTTCCTTTTGTTTTTGATCAAATTGATGGCTTCGTCACTGTTGGTGGTCATCACTGCTGAGGTAGATATAGGTTGCATTACATGCTCAGAACTTGCTGCTGTGCCAGCAGTGGGGGATCCACTTGTTGGACTGATCTGCTTATCTTTCATACTAGCAGCAGCGCCTGTGATGGAAAAGGCACTATTGGGTGCAGGAATGAGAAAGTCTCGAGGCTGGTCAGGCTGTAGCAGTCTGCGTCCTCCTTCATGAGGGAGGGATCCAGGAATAGCTGCAGGGTTTAGCATGTGGTGAGAGAGGCTGCCGCCTCCAAGCATACTGCTGTAAAATGGATACATTCGTGGGATAATATTGAAATTATTCATGGCATTGATGTTATTTAGCGTGTTAAGGCTATTGCATCCGAGACCAAGAGGCGGTAATAAGAACTTGTGGTAGGGAGGATAGTATGAAGATATAAAGGTTGGAGGTAGATGGCTTGAAGGAGGTGCATAACTGGGAAAGGATGCCAGTCCTTCAGTGCTGTATGGTCTATTCAGAAAGGGGTACAATTCCCTGTGCTCTTGTGATGTTTGGTGAGGGGATAGTGCAGATCCTGGGCTACTGTGTGGACTTGAGCTTTTAAAACTCTGGTCTGGGCTACTTCTTGCTGAAGGACTTGGTGGTGTTGATGGCTGAATTGGTGAATGCATCATATAATTTGGTCTCTCAAAGCCATACCCAACTGTGGCCTTTAAATAATCTTCATGAATGTGTGAGCGGAATGGATACACAACTCTTGGGAAAATCGGTCTGTCAGGGCTGGAATTTTTAAGTGGCTGTATGGCTTCTTTGTCAGGGGTTACAACATCAATAGTATTCAGAAGGATGTCTTTGGGTTTTGAATGATTCGTGGTTTTCAGAATCTCCTTAACACTGTGCTCTTTCTTAGGTGTATTTTTTTGAAGTGTCATTTCTTTCCGTGAAATTTGTTCCTCTGTGATGATCAAACTTTGCTCTGAAAAAAGATAAATATTTAAAGTGTTAGTATAACCTAAATTGGTAAAAAAAAAAACAATTGTAAAATGATACAGAAATATAATAATGCATTGCTGCATTACCTAATAGTAATAAGAATTACAATCAGCTTGTAGACATATTTGGCCTACCAATCCTTTCTATTGAACGACATTACCATTCTATGGAAACACCAATTGTTATAAAGAGTAAGAATTTGCATGTAGTTACGGGATGCCGCTGGAGCCATTTGTACTAGTTCCTGAACAAGTTCCTGAGGACACTAGAAATGTGTTGATATAAGGGATTGATTGAGGGCATTCACAAAAGATAAACTGAGACCACTTGTTAAAAATAAATACTGCTTATCATGTTGATCTGTCTTTCACTTGGCATGACAGAGAGAAAGTTCAAATGTGTGGCTTTTAAAGAGAACTGCAAAAAATAAACTAAGGGCATGGCCACACATGGCGGAATTCCTCCGCAACTGTCCGCATCAATGCCGCACCTAATCCGGGTTGCGGATTACGGCTGCGGATCTGCACAAAATGTGCAGAAAATTGATGCGGACTAGCTGCTGCGGACTGCGGGAAAAGTGCTTCCCTTCTCCCTATCAGTGCAGGATAGAGAGAAGGGACAGCACTTTCCCTAGTGAAAGTAAAAGAAATTCATACTTACCGCCCGTTGTCTTTATGACGCGTCCCTCCTTCGGCATCCAGCCCGACCTCCCTGGATGACGCGCCAGTCCATGTGACCGCTGCAGCCTGTGCTTGGCCTGTGATTGGCTGCAGCCGTCACTTACACTGAAACGTCATCCTGGGAGGCCGGACTGGAGACAGAAACAGGGAGTTCTCGGTAAGTACGAACTTCATTTTTTTTTACAGATACATGTATATTGGGATCGGTAGTCACTGTCCCGGGTGCAGAAACAGTTACTGCCGATCGCGTAACTCTTTCAGCACCCTGGACAGTGACTATTTACTGACGTCTCCTAGCAACGCTCCCGTCATTACGGGAGCCCCATTGACTTCCTCAGTCTGGCTGTAGACCTAGAAATACATAGGTCCAGCCAGAATGAAGAAATGTCAAGTAAAAAAAGCAAGACGCATCCGCAGCACACATGACATGTGCATGACAGCTGCGGACTTCATTGCGGAACTTTGAATCTCCATTGAAGTCAATGGAGAAATTCCGCCATGAGTCCGCCACTGCTCCGCAACAGACAGAGCATGCTGCGGACACCAAATTCCGCTCCGCAGCCTATGCTCCGCAGCGGAATTGTACGCATCGTGTAAACGAACACTGCTAAATTAAAGTGAAAGTCAATGTAGAAACGGCTCCGCTGCGGATTAACGCTGCGGAGTGTCCGCAGCGGAATTTAAGTGCAATTCCGCCATGTGTGAACCCGCCCTAAGTGGGCTAAAGTAGAGGACCTACATGCTTTCAGAGCTAACCAGGTAAAATACCCTCTGCTGACAATCTCATACCTATGGTGACATAAGCAGCGCTAGAGGTGTCTGTCAGTTGCTTATCCCTCTTCCATCATTGGGGGAATCAGGGGAAATAGCTGTCAATAGCGTTCGGCTAGGGGCGTAATTACATAGAGTGCATGGGTGGCAGTCCCGAATGTAGACACCTGTATTATAAATGGCACATGGTAGGTGGAAGGCCCAGGAGCTTCACGTAATGCATCTGCAATCAGTAGACAGTTGTCATGTCTTGTTTTTGGTGTTTGAGAATAGACTGCAGAACTCTCACAGTGCTGAGGCAACTGTGTATTTAAAGGCTAAGTTTATGCATCTTTCATGCAAACCTTTGCAATAAACCTTTAGCTTGCCGCTTTAATACAAATGTTACCCTATTTAATCCAGCCAGAACTATAGAAATTGCGAAGTAAAATGTCTGATTTACCAAGAAATATAAAGCTGTTCACTAAAAGGACAGGTTCATAAATATAGCTTTATATTCCTCTATATCTTTAAAAAATAATCTGTGAGCTTAAGACTGCAATATACAGCTTCAAATAAACCACATGTTAAAAAAAAAAGCCAGAAAATTATAGTAAATGTGAGATGGAGTGATATATCGCATAGGGAAAGAGATGAAATCTGAAAGGAAGTGAACAACATATTCTACAGAAATTTCTTCAAATGGTTGGCTTAAAAAGAAATACATGCGAAAAACACTGGTTTATGTGGTGTCGTTTAATGTGTGAAAAAAATGAACTAGTTTAGTGATCCACATATTGAATGTGATGTTATTTAGAATGTTATTTGAAATAATAACAATAAAAAATAAATCCAAAAATACAGTATTTCCTGAATAAGATAGTTTGTCATGTTTCAGAGAATGATCAGGACATTTTCAGGCTGCCCATATCTATGAGATCAGGAGATATTATTAGAAAGGTTCTAGACGTCATTCTGTTCCCTGTCAGAAACTGTTTGGCTGTTGCGCCCATTTAATGATCGGTTGCATCACTAAATAGTACAGGCAGTACTACAAACATTCCAAGCATCCTTCCATTTATACTTCAATCAACTTACTAAGATTCATCACCAGCTCTCCAGAGGAAGGATAGTCGAGTCTATTGGCAAAGTCCCGGCAGTACCACACAAGTAGTTCCTGATTGGCAGGAATAGGCTTGATGGTGTAGAAATAGATACTCATGCCATTTTGGCAGGCTGCCAGATTCTGTTCTTGATTGGAGTGTGCCGGATTTACATAGCGCATCCAGTTACTGTTTTCTTCATTATAGCCATCAATAAAATGGTTAAATTCGCCATTTGAATAGATCTAGAAATACAGCAAGAATATATTAGAAACAGTAAGGGAATATATTCAGATCCTTGCTCTGGGGCAAACATTGAACTTTACTTCAATTGAAATGGTGAATGACAAATGATCAAGTATTATGAATGTGAGTTACAGAAAGACAAGCATGGCAGTAATGTCCTCGCAGTTATTATACTATAAACGTCCTGCCTTCCTTTAATAGCCACAATGATTTAATTGTTCTAACTTTATCTAGGATTACGCACACACTAAAAGGTACTGAGTCAGTTCAGTCTCATTAACATGACTTCAAGCTAAACAGGCTTTTGCACTTGCAGTTTCCCTGGCCATCCCAAATTTCCTCTCCATCTCACAGGGCTAACACTTAATCATATAAATACGTGGAATGTAGTCATTTTGTCAGAACACTGGGTGGAGCAAAGGTGAACTTCACCGGGCAAAACAATGACTACTGTTGGAACAGGGCCAATCTTGTCGCTCGTTTTTTTTGCCAGGGCACTCGCTTTTCCTAATGCTATACAAGCACTGTCTTGTGATGATTTGCCCAGTGTATTTACAGGACAGGGAGGGAGGTGTCAATTTCTCAATCCGTGGTTAAAAATAAAAATACAATAGAGAGTAAAGATTGTATAATTAGACAAAAAAATGCCACGAGACAAAACTTTTTATGCTTCTTTTAACATGTTGTTCCGCTTATGAAAGTGAGACTACAGGAAAGACTAATGCTAAAACACACAATGCTTTGTGTTCTGGTCAATAGACCCCAAAGAGCTCCTGTTTTTCTTAGAAAGAAGATCCAAAATGCAGTGCATATTAAGAGTTGTCTGGAGTTTTGAAATACTTGCGCTCTGAGGTTTCAGACTTTTTGCTTTGGTCTGTTTAACAGAATGTTCCACTAGAATAATAGATTCATCTTTCTAAATGTACATACATGTATGTACACAAAGCATTGTCCTCGAGACTGATTGATTAGAAATAGCTGATGGAATATATCCATTGTGTATGAATGTTCGGAGTTTAGATAGTCAGCATGAGATCCCCTGAATATCATTAAAGTTTCTCAAGCGGCATTTTATTTTGTAGGGTAATGACTACTGTTGGTATTCATTAGAAAGAAGGCTTGAACTAGTAAAAGCTAAGTGAAAAACATACCAAATGCACACGTTTACAGAGAAAGAAACTAGCTAAAAGCGTGCTATTACACAGCACAGCGAGGGTGCTGACTCACAGTTCACTTACAAGAAATAATGTCACTTTAGGGGTTTGCTCAACCCCAAACATCCTCTCTTTCTCTACACGACATGAAAAATACTTTTTCCTAGCAGACATTACTATCAAACCCTGTGGTCCGGATGTAGCGTATATTACACATAACAAGCGGACTAAAGGGAAAAAGGAAAACTACAGTAAAAGAAACAATCAAACATTTTTTTTTATAAAAAAAAAAACATGTCTTTATTATAAATTAGAAGCTCACCCTCCAAAAGTATTTTCTGTTGGTATTTTTGGGAACGGTATCGTTTGTGTAGACCTCTCCTACAAATGGTCCAAAACGGGTTCCTTTTGGAATATACTCCTTGCTTAAAACACCGATCACCTGTCCAAAAAGGGAACAAAATCTAGTCAGAAACAGTCTTTCAGGTTAAAATATTAAGTATTCAGCAATATAGTTTATTAGCAGATATCAGATTAGTCAGGGACATTTTTACAGGACTGGGGTAATTTCTGTCCAATGTACTGAAAAAGAAATCTACAGAATAAGGCTATTTGTCACCTATGTCAACAGAGGGCGATAGAGACAGGAAAAAAAATCCAGTGAACTGAATACGGTCACGTGTTTTTGTATTGAAACTTGACATATTTACGGGTGTTTACTCATATTAGAAATAGAGTTCTAGAATCTGCACATTTTGCCAAGTGTTAAAGCGTACTATCTTCCAGACAAAAGAAACAAAGAATAGAAATGAATATAATCATGGGATATTGTATTAGTGTAGGTCAAGCCTCTATAGATGGTTTTAATATGAAGAATAATGTTACAGGCAGATGTCTGACCAATTCCCACCTGCCACTTTTAGTTCATGAACAGATTGGTTTCAAACGTCCCCACAAACACTTTCATGTAAGCCCTTTTTATACTGTGGTCCTGATAAGCGCAGTACACATGGAAGACATTCTTGAAAACCCCCTTACTTGAAAGAGTCAAGACAAAAACATCTGGTGATGAAGTTTCACTGACACAGCAATCCTTAGATGACTGGATCTAAGACACCACTTTACACATCTGAAATCAACCCCTTTATTGTGAATTAAGCAATATATCCCAATATTAATTGCTGTCAAATGATATGATTTGGGCTGTCTACCATTCTGCCACAGATCTGCAACATGATAGAAACTACCTGGCTGCTAATCCCATTCAAACAATATCTGAAAGTTGTACACAGAATAATCCTGGTCCGCGCTCCCTACTTGCGTGGCTCTGTTAAGTGCTTAGAAATCCATTATATAACTTCTAATCTAAACTAGGATGAATCTGCCACTGGAACTGGCCCAGAGGTCCTTATGATTCATTGCCGGGGCAAGGCCTTTTCTATAAACACTTCAGAAGAGGGAGCAGAGGGCTTTTAGCAAGTCCATTCTTAATCTCACCCCTCCTTGCTTACTCCATTTCTTTACAAGCATCAATGACCTCTCTACCAATTTAAAAAATCAATCTTTGTCATTATTCTGAACCATGGAGTGCTGCCTGATAACCAGCGGCAGAGGAGACAAAAAACAGTAACCCACCTTCTCCTAACAAACATCCAAAAGATATGGGAGGAAGGAATAAAGGCAAATAATATCACTAATCATAATAAAACAAGAATCTATTGTCTTATAATGCTGCCGTCCATCCACTGGGATAGCATATCCCATAATAAGGAATACAAACATACTAAGTATATAGTATAGAACATAGACATGAATCAACAAGATATGCTAGATTCATATTTTTACGTATTAAAGTGAAATAGTCCAAAAAATTGTTGCCTTTAAATAATATTTAAAAAAATATATATATATATACACAATAGCCCTTTCGACCACTATGCATTCAGAATATACTATACGTGAACATATGTACATACTATACGTACTGATGTCAATTCAGTGACCCCAGTGTGAATTAGGAGACAGTATGAGCAATAGATCATATTAGAAAGCACTGATTTATGAAACACTAAACGCAAAGCTGTCAAATATTATGACTGTATAAAAAAATATGCGTTAATATGATGTCAGCTTTAGTAGCAATACATCATATTAAAGCTATGTCTTTATTAGATCTGCTACAGTACATGCAGGACAACATCCTAAGAAGCTGCTCTGCCGGAAACCTGCGGAATGCAGTAGCACAAAGGAAGGTGTTTAAGATTACAACACAGCTGATCATTTCAGCCGTACACCTAACGATCATTTCTATAAAACATTTAAACAGCCGTTGCTCACTTCGCCACCCGTATAAAAACAAGAACGTAAAGAATGCACCCGCTGAGACCGCTCTAAGTGACATGAGAAAAGGTTCAAAATGTAGACGGGAATCTATGAAGGCACCTGGGGTGACACCAGACAACGTTTCCTTCTAGGCTTCATACCTCATCACTAAAAGGTTATTTTAAGAGGTCACTATTCTTTGTGCTAATAAAGTTTTCATGTAGTGGAAACAAACAAGGCTTTGATGCCAAATCATAATACAGCTATTCGAGGCCAAGAAACTTGGGAAAACCATAGCACCAACTATAGATCCAACTATTCAATAAAAGGGAATTTTCTACAGGAACCCAAGTCTTTTCAGAAGTTTCTTGAAAGTTAATATAAAGTAACATATACTAACCTCTTTAGAGCCTGGAGCGTGATTAAAAAGTAAGTTCCTGGGGAGAGAAGCTTGTGCTTGGACAACGTTACTTCCATCTGAGCTGCTGTCCCATGGGTGATCCTTCACTATGTATGTGCACTTTTCCTCAAACTCGGCCTCTGGCCAAAGCGTCATATCAGCTCCTTCCACATCCATTTTCATGGTCTGCTATGTCCCCTCTGGACGGGGGTGATTCAAGACTTGTAACTCTTGTTTCTTGTGTGGCAGCCTGGAGAAGTGGAAAAAGACCATCTAAGTTAACATAGTCCTTCATTGTGTGCTTTTCTAAACACCGATTAGTCATCAATAAATTAAAAATAATATAAAAAAGGATGCAAATTCGATAAATTCCTGATTATTTGAAATCAACACATCTGTACTAAGCATATATTGAGGAGCCATGAGATGTATTACCTACCTGTGCTACTACTAATGGTGGGGATGGCTTCTCACTGTCTCACATGCTCCTTGTAAGTATGCGAAGGGTACTGACTGCTAAATGACTCTGTCCACCTGGAAGCACTGCCTTAGAAAGTGTCACAAACAAGGAAAGGAAGAGGAAGAAGCTGCTGTCTACGTCTGAATGAAGCTAAAAATGGAACTTGCACGCTACAAGGAGAGGAACTCAGCCGACTCTTCCGAATGGGGAAGCCTGAACTTTCCCACCGGCTTCCAGATCACAAACAACTTTCAAAACAATCTAACCCCTCTGACGTATTTTTTTTTGTCATCCTGTTGAAGTTAAAGAAAATAGAAAAAAAAAAGCTTAAACATCCTGCCAGCATCCCCTGCTGCAACCAAGTCTCCTGGACGACTTGGGGGGGGGGGGGGGGGGGGGGGGGGGGGGAGTCTTGTTAACTCCTTCACTCTCAGAAAACAACTTATAGTCATTATATGCGTACTCACAGACACCTTATACATTTACTTATCGGCTTACACAATTATCGTTTGTCCACATTCTAGATATATCATTTGTATTCAGTTTTTCAAGATATTATTCAAGACCATTTCAGTATAAAACATAAAGCCAAACTGAATATCTATCTATCTATCTATCTATCTATCTATCTATCTAATGTAATCTATCGATCTATCTCATATCCAACTCTCTCTATCTATCATCTATCGATCTATCATCTACCGATCTATCATCTATCGATCTATCATCTATCGATCTATCATCTACCGATCTATCAATCTATCATCTACCGATCTATCATCTATCTATCATCTATCGATCTATCATCTACCGATCTATCATCTATCGATCTATCATCTATCATCTACCGATCTATCAATCTATCGATCTATCATCTACCGATCTATCATCTATCTATCATCTATCGATCTATCATCTACCGATCTATCATCTATCGATCTATCAATCTATCGATCTATCATCTACCGATCTATCAATCTATCATCTACCGATCTATCATCTATCGATCTATCATCTACCGATCTATCATCTATCGATCTATCATCTATCGATCTATCATCTACCGATCTATCAATCTATCATCTACCGATCTATCATCTATCGATCTATCATCTACCGGTCTATCATCTACCGATCTATCATCGATCTATAGTAACATCTATGTTCACCCCAAGTTTCATGAGAGTTCCCCAGTTTGTCCCCACACAGTGGCTGGTGTGAGCGCAGTAGAGCTCTATACAGTGCCACATATAATATAATCCATATTTTGCGGACTTGGTCCTTAGGATTCTCTCTAAGCAGCACCACACTCATAGACAGCAGTCTTACCCCGGCAGAGTCCACACACTTCCCCGAGTAGTAATAGATCATTGGAGGCGGTTATCTCCCGGAGTCATAGTGCACAGTGGCTTCCAGTCAGTGTATCATAGAGACATCCAGAGACTCCACACCTTGAGCTGTGCTCTCGGCAGCTCCACCGCTCTCATACTGCCAGACAAGCGCTGCCTCAGACACACTGCAGGGCTGCCCTGTACTACTCCACGGCTTATGATGACTGTGTGACCACACTCACTCACTGACTGACTGGTTCCCTTCTCTTCCTGTTTCAGGTTTCCTATTACAAGTCAGAGTAATTTACACGGTGCTGTCACATGGAGGGTGGGGCTACCTGGAATCCTTTCTGCACAGCAGAATGACTGCGAGTATCAGCAGACAGAGACACAGGTATATGACATCACACGGTCCATGAAACTACAACGCCTCTGTGAGGGAGACGTTCTTAGCCAGGATTTACAAGCGTGACATAAACAGCGACACACTACTTCTCGTAGTCAGTCAGGAAGCACGACGGTAGTAAAGGGAGCGGAGGGGTTAATCAGGTGCTGCCTCACACAATAGTGCAGTGAGACAATGCGAGCTGACTGAAGGTGGCTCTAGCTGCACAGAGAATGGAGTCAGTCACTTTGAGATGTAGATGTCTCCTCTGACGATTCTTATTCACCTTTTAGCAAAATAACGCCATGTGGAATAAAAAGAAAACGTGAGGGGGAGGAGGAGGGCTCCATACACAAATAGCTGTTTTCTTATGTTAAATGACGGTTTAGAATAGAAAACTGTGTATTAGTTGTGCTGGAGCTGCTCCGAGGTGATAGTTTACCACACACAAGAAAGCGCGAACTCCTCAGCATGCAGCAGAGTCTCGGCTTCACTGAGAGGAAAACCACAGCAAAACCAAATTCAGGCGGCAAAATTCAATGCAGGCAGTATTCAGTCAGTCATACTATAACTTTACATGACTACTTATTGTATGGGATAAGCACAAATGGCTCCTGCGTAGTTTGTGTTGGGGATATAATTTGGCTTGCCCACTATCCGTCATTCGTTGTCTACGTGCTTTTGTCACTGACTGGAATCTGATTCGAAAATCATGACAGAGCTTTTTACTCAATTTCTTCCTTCCTTGTGTCCCAAAAAAAACCTCAATTACCTCATTAATCAGCAGTTCTTATGCGGTGCATGCAGTCTTCTGCTACTTTCATAATTGTATCTGGTTGTGACCGGTATATTCAGGGCTGATCTAAAGAATTTCCCAAAGAAGTAAACTTTGGGTATATATGTCTACGTATATACTTGATTGGAGTGCTGCCTGTTTTTTGTCTTCGTATGGATTGAGAGGACGCGGAGTGGGGTCCCAGGGCTTGCACCTATGCTGTCGCGGACAACGTGCTGCTTAGCTTTCCTTTTTCGTATAGAATAAGTAATATATATCTATTATCTACATCGACATAGAAACAGTTATCGATAGTGTACTAAGAATAAAACTATTATACATTTGTCGCGTCTACGGACATACTAGACACAATCGCCTCTTGGCTATCATAGATAAACACCATTATATTGATTAAAAATGGCGCGAGTAAATAGGAAACGTGACAAAACAAGATTAAAGATGGAATACATACATTTTCATAAATATGGCAAATTTTTCAAACACACTTTGTTGCACATTTTATTTAATAAATGCGGCCATATATAGGGGACTCGCACCCACTGCTGTTGCTGTGCTTCTTTACTCTTTATTCATTTTAGATATATATATATATATATATATATATATATATATATATATATATATATATATACACACACACACACACACACACACATATGTAAATAAATATATATATATTTAAACATAGACATCCATCATCTGTGTGATTTTAAAAGAATGACTTAGCACCACAGGTATGTATGTATGTATGTGTTTTTATATATATATATATATATATATATATATATATATATATATTTGTACGTATTTGTACCTGGTTCCTATGCTAGAAATTCAATTCAGTGTATTCCCTTGCATTTACACATAGAAGCCTATCTTTCTCTTGATATTTGCTGTGTAAAATTTAGGGAAAAAAATAGTCCTTAAGATAATGCCCTTGCTTATCTCGACCACTATCAAACAGCCTATTGTTTCCTGATGGATCTCACTGAGGAAGGTGGAGTAATGCGGTTAATGTTCAATAGTTATCTCCCAGTCCCCTCAAGGAATACAGTTGCTGACAGAAGAGCAACACCGAGTCCTCTCTTAACTCCCTCTCTTAAAATGAAGAGCAAAAAGAAAAGGACACGGCACAGTAGTGGCTGTTTTAACTCCCCAAGCAACTCTTCTTGAAGAAAGACATTGTTCTTAGAAGAGCTAATCCTACAATGGAGAGTCCATTAGAGGTATTAAGAGGTTGGCAGCAGTCGTGATCTGCAAGAAAGGCCCTGTCCTGACAATAGACAATTAATGCTGATAAATCTCCACTACTTGTTGCTGTTCTAATTCCTCATAATTGTGTGCTGCTTGTCTTGCCTCCTGCCACACGGGGATGATGCGTGGATCATATAATCTCTCCGAGTACCTGACCTACTTCCTGACACGGTCTTTTCAGGACCCGTCTTCTGCCCCATCTGGACTTTTGCCTGCCTGCAACCAACCCCCTCCTTTCAGAGTTCACTGTTACATCAAAAAAAGGCAGCCAGAAGTGTGGTGAAAACCATTGCCACGACACATCCAGATCAATACTGTGCAGCACCAGACAATACTGTCCACTAATCTGTAATAACAGCTAATCATGCTCAATTTGGCTCACCAGTGATTAAAATGTACTTTTCATTAAGCTCAGAGAACAAGACAGACGCAGGCTGACAAGCTAAAGATTTAGTCATCAAACTTAAAAAATGTCAACAGGAAGAATGATATCAATTGACCCTTTTTTTAAATGCATTCAATAAATTGTCCAAGACTCAAAGAGCTGATCTATATCCATCTATCTATCTATCTATCTATCTATCTATCTATCTATCTATCTATCTATCTATCTATCTCATATCTATCTATCTCATATCTATCTATCTATCTATCTATCTATCTATAACAACGACTCAATAAAGTGTAAATATATAATAAAGGAAGTGATCAACACAGTGTATACAGCTAAAAAGGCAAAAAGAAGACAAATTGCTGATACCAGGAGCTTTTCCTAACACTAATTCTTTTGGCAGCAATATTTGGAATGCCATAAGACAGCGACTCCCTCCAAGACTGCTCAGTATCCAAGTGTATATAAGAAGCATGTTTTGTATAGCTGGCTCACTGTATGTCACATCAATCTCTGCCATTGTCAGACTGTTAACAATGTATCTCAGATAACTCACTTTTTTGTGATAAAGCAGAAGCAAGCAGCACCCAGCAGAAGCTTAACTGATAAAACGGTGTCAAATTGAAACCATTTGTCAAGTCGGGGGTCCAGGCTAAAATGCTGAGCCCAGGAAGTCGATTTATCTAGTACAGTACATTAACTAGTATAAATAACATTGACAAAAGTAAACACTGCTACTCAAAAGTGTCTCTAGTAAACAAAGAAAACCAGCAGGAGCCCCACACCTTTTATTTCAACACCCCCAACTGCTATAATCATAAAAGTGATTTTACCGAATCAAAATCTAATAACATTTCTCATAGGATTGCCTTTACCACAAAAATATCATACATTTTTTTTTAAGGATTATAAATTCAAATTTAGAATTGTAACATTTTTTACCTAAAAATCTCATTATCACTTCTATTAATAAAATACCACACACACATATATATATCTATATAGAATGAAGAAATGTTAGGGTATACCTTGGGTTATTTCCATACAGCAGGTATTCAGTGTGGAGTATGTGCATTCCAGTTTTAGTCCATGCGTAACATCTGTGACTAACCCACACGCGTTCACTGTCTGCTGTATACACACTCTCACTGGCTCTTTAACTCTAACCCTCTCCCAGACTGCTTCAAGGATTTTAAAGTTTTCCCTTACTACAAGCTTCTCCCTCCCCTCGCATCAACTCCTCCCCCATTTAGTAATTAGGCTTAACAAGAGCAATTAACAAAACAAACTCTTTTTGGCCAGGCTGATAATTCCGAATGCCAAATTGTTTTAAGATGTGCAAGACAGTTTGCTTAGGCGGAGTGAAATCCGGAAGAAAAGGCAAGGAGAAAAAAAAGCACAATAGAAGCCCAGCTTGGAGTATGAATCTGGTTTATGGATTGTTTGCTTGAGGAGAGGGAGTAGACCAGTGGTCCTAATTGGAAAACATGGTCAATAGTTGTTTCATTGTTATATGCCATTTTAAATGAAAGATATTAATATCAAATACATCTAATGACAGGAAACTAAAAGTGCTCATTTACAGTATGATATTAGGGAATATTTTTGGTATACCATTTTTTTTATTGTTATAATCAAACATTCCTAACACTTTTAATTCATAATAACTAACTTGTTAAGAATTTCAAAGTTATTAAACATGGTTTTTTTTTAATGTAAAGATTCTGTAAGACCTTAATCATTCTTTTTTTTTGTCTTTAGTTTAATATCCCTTAATTCTAGACGCATGACATAGATGTTTGTTCATGTCAGATACTTGAGCCACAAACCACATATTCTATCAATTAATGCATTTTGATCTGTTGCATTATGTATAGAAATTTTGATGGTTTGGAATCGTTTTCAGTTCACAACAAACGATTGTTGATCAGTAGTGTGAAAAATTGTTATGAATAATTGATGGATATTTTCTGCAGTACAATCATCACATATTTGTCGCTATTTTAAAACGGCAGTTTGATCGCAGTGACATATAATTGACATTTACCGATACTGCTAATGATAACAATTTTGAGCAATGAATTTTATTGTTTATTGTTCATCTTTTTGTGCCATTAGACTGGACTGTTATAGTTACAATCATTCTGAAACAAACAAATAATAACAATTATTGCTACATGTAACCATAGCTTAGATATTATATAGAATATTTGTTATCACTGTCTGCTGAGCCTGATTATATAAAAATCCAAGTCACATTACTGCCAGATTAAAGGAATTTTATTATTTCTATTTAGATATATATTATATTCTTACAGTCAACGCTATATATAGTACTGCTTCGTTCCGCCTCTTTATAATCCAATAAAACGTATTTAATATATAATTCATTAATATTTTAATAGTCTAAATCCATTGTACCATATAAAATAATCAAAATTGGCACGTTTCTATTTAGATAGACACAGACATCTATGGGTTGCACTGAATTCACTAAGTAACTTTAAGCAAGGGATGCAGAATTTCTTTCAATAAGAATAAGTCTTAAATATTGTATATACTCAGTATATCATGACATTTAACGCAGAAAACTTTGACTGATTATAATCTTTTAACGGTCTTAGGTTTATTCTCCACATATGATTTGTAATTTGTACATTTTAATTGTGCGCAAATTAATCTGGAAACATATATAAGGAGTGCTTTGCATAACTATGTAACTTCCTGAAAATATATTTTCATCTATTTACTTAGTGCTGTTAACTTCTTTTATTTATGACTCCTCTATGTACCAGAAGTTGCCCTCCCTTTCTCTTGTGCGCTGACAGCCGAACACTTCGGTGTGCCACCTGTTGGCATTCCAGCAATAGCTTGCTTCTTAAATGTTCTACTTAACAAATAAACCGCATCAAGTTGTACCAAGTAAAATGGATTTTATGTGCACTTTATCAGCTGGTTTGATGAAACGACTAGGCTCATGTGTATATATTTGATTCCAAATCTGCATCCTTTGCACTTAATATATTCTTGTAATATCAGTTATGTACATATAACTATAGATGGTTGATTAATAAACATCCCTAAATAATACACGTATAACTCCAGATATAGAATGTGTGTTTTACATCAATTTTCCATTTAACTATCAACAGGAATAACTTGTGACATCAAATTTTCCTTCCTGATTCATACATATTCCCCTGGGGTAATATTAGTACTAACTGCTGCAGAGAATAATTAAATTGTACAGCATTAAAGAAGACGTAACATATTTTTTTTCCATGTTATAATGTGCAGCAATCTTATTTTAAGGATGCTAAGTATTTTCTATGTATATGTACTAGTCATGAGACTATGGGGGAATATATATACCTTTGAACGCCAATTTTCTGGTGTACAAAAGTTGCAAAAGAGTCCAAAAGTCAGAATTTGTGTTGCCTTTTCAAAAGCAGTGGGACCACAGTGGCCCGACATATTTATTATAATTTATGCCAGAGAACTGGTGAAAATTATATTGAAAATCTATGGAGTGTAGGACTACATCTACCTCCCCCCTCACCCCCTCATCGGCCAATTAAAAAAACAAAACTATATATATATGTATATATATGTATACTCATCTCACCGCTTCTCTACATCCCTCCGGGTCCCCTCAGCTCCCTTAACATGCTGCGGCTCATAAAATGTACAGATGTGGGGCAGCATCAGGACGTTGTATATGGCGCAGCACTGTTGACATTTAGTGCTGCGCCGCATATAAGGCCATGAGGCTGCTCGGTGTCAGGACCTTGTATTAACCGCAGCATGCTTAGGGGCCATGGATGGGAGAAGAGGAGCGGTGAGTATACTTAATTTTTATTTTATGTCCGTTGGTAAGGGGGAATGGATGCCACATGGCAGTGGTCATTACTCCACCATTGTGGCGTACGGCCAGCTGAAATTTCGCAACACATTTATTAAGAGGTGTTTGCCTCTTAATAAATGTGTCGCATCTTACTGCAACAAATTGTTTATGTAAGCTGTTGCCCATTCTCAACAAATTAATGATATTTTTTGTATAATTAAAAGTTATCCAATTTTCCAATATACTTTCTGTATTCATTTCTCACGGTTTTTAAGATCTCGGCTTGTTGTTGTTCAGTAGGAACATTCATTGTTTACTTCCAGCGCATGAATTTCTGTCCATGGTCATGTGATGTACACACAGGTGGTGGGATAATTACAAGACACAGCTCTGATAACTGTACTTTAATGAGCCGTACACCTGTGTGTCCATCACATGACCATGGACAGAATTTTATCCATTGGCAGTAAACAATGAGTGTTTCCACTGAATAACAAAAAGCAGAGTTCTTGAAAACTGTAAGGAATTAATACAGAATGTATATTGGAAAATTTTATAACTTTTAATTATACAATAAAATAGCATTCATTTGCTGAAACTGGACAACCCCTCAAGCTAATTTTAATACATCTCCCCCTATGACTTCAAATCAGAGATTCCATTGTGGTACATACACAAACTGGCAACTGCTATTTGCTCATGTTCATGATTGCCTAACCATTATTGCAGGAACGATTCCTATTCAGTGGCTGTAGTTCCAATACAGATTGATAAAGGAAACGTGAGCCACCATCAGGAAGCACTCAAGGTAAGTAAAGCTGGCCATTCACATACCGTGTTTCCCCGAAAGTAAGACAGTGTCTTACTTTCTTTTTATCCCCAAAATCCCCACTATGTCTTACTTTCGGGGTATGTCTTATATTGCGTTGCGTTGCTCGATTTTCTAGATAGTCACTGTTCATGGTGCTGAAAGAGTTAAACTGTTTCAGCACCATGGACAGTGACTTCCGATCCCAATAAACATGAACCTGTCAAAAAAAAAAAGAAGTTCTGACGTACCGATAACTCCCGGCGTCTTCCTCCAGTCTGACCTCCCGGGATGACGATTCAGGCCAAGTGACAGCTCCAGCCAATCACAGGCCAAGCACAGCCTGCAGCAGTCACATGGACTGGCGCGTCATCCAGGGAGGTGGGGCCCGATGTCGAGAGGCGCGTCACCAAGGACGCGTCACCAAGGCAACGGCCGGGAAGTTCTCGGTAAGTACGAACTTTTTCTTTTTTTCACGGCATTCACTGTCGAGGGTGCTGAAAGAGTTAGCTCTTTCAGCACCTTGGACAGTGACGGGCGTCGACTAGACTCATCTCTATGATGGCGGCTGCGCGAAAATCACGCAGCCGCGCATCAGAAATACCCCCGTGTTTCCCCGAAAGTAAGACATATGTCTTACTTTCGGGGTACGGCTTATATTAGCCGACCCCCCTGAAACCCCCGATACGTCTTACAATCGGGGGTGTCTTACTATCGGGGAAACACGGTATTAGGGGGGAGCTGATTATTCATTTATTAAAATAGCATGCAGAGCTGGCCAATTCAAACATACATGTTCACAAGGAAGTCTGGGGTAAAGCTGCGGGTTCAATGATGAATCTCTAACCAGCTCAAGACACTCTACAGCTGACCAAATGAACTCCTCTCATTATAAATACATATAAAAGATCAGAAATATCTATGTCTCCTAATTAATAACCAATATATTCTGAACAAAATGCACCTTTAAATGATTGTACCCTTCAACATTCAGTCGTAATAGAGACCCCTATTAAAAAAAACACCTCTATTAATCTTTTCAATTAAGTGAATGCAGCACACGACACAAGCCAAGGTAGCCCATATGTTGTGTTCCAATCACCCAAATATTAAAGCCCCTCTAATTGATTTATCTAAAGAACGTTCAGCAGATTCAAGGTGGCAGCAAGCCAGGAAATCCCAGCAGAAAATGACACACGTGGAGGGCAAAACCATTTTGCCAATTTGTTTTTTTATTTTTATTCTAGGGTCATTAAAATAATCCAATTACGTCTCACACAAGTATTTATCTTCTACTGAAACACAACTAAAATGACAATAAAATAAAACAATGCTAAGTACATTCCGGAAAGGTATTTTATTCTGGACAGCTACAAATTTTGTAATCTCTACATCTTCGCGGCTTAAATAGCTAATATATTTGAGAGATATATGAACAGCATGATAGCCAACAAAGCCAAAATAACATAGCCAATAGAAAATCTCAGTTTAATAAAACAAAATTTAGTGCATGTTGTGAGAATTTTTTTTTTATCTGGAGAAGCTACATCTACCTCCTGTGTGTTCAGACACAGATTGAATATGCCCAGGACACACAAGATTACACAGAAGTGCTCTGCTTGGTAGGAAAGCCCCCTCTGTCTCAGCTGCAGTTGTGAAGAGCTCAGTTCACAAGAGTGCATTTTTTCCAGCAGAAATATTTAGCTTGGCTGCTAGCCAGAGAATGCTGGAAGAATAGACTGAATTAGGGGATTTACCTTCCACGTGTTTGGCACGCGTCGTTAGAGACTCTTAGCAACTCTCTCCACTCTTTTACTCCCTCAGCTTTATTAACAGTGGACGTGTTGTATTAAACTGGATCAGGGGTCCACTAGACTTAAATTATAATCATAGGATTCCCGCCCATAGTTATGCAACCATTTAATATCACAAAATATATCCATTGCATTTACATGCACACTGAAAAACATCACTTGTTTTGCATAGTTGATCTGTGTCTGTGATGTTTTTGACAGATGCATCATTATCAATATCATACTTAATCCCTGTATTGCAGCCACAGGCAGCGGTTCAGAAGATGCTCCTCTTTTATTTATAAATATTGTTTAGGAGGCTAAAATGAGTCCTCCAGAGTCCTTAATTTATTCTTCCAGAGCGTGATCTCTCCTGAGTAGGAGACCCCTCTTATGATGTCTGTATGCCTTCATAGGGTTGTCTGGGAATTATTCATATTTTTTATCTATTTAACTACATAATATATATTTCTTATTATTTATATAGTGCTTTCAAATTCTTGAGCACTATACACAGATTGTAATCACTCACAACAATATCTGTGCCCAGTCAGACTCTCAAGCTAATGTCCCTAGCTCACACACACATAGGGAGTATCTAGAAAAGGGGCACACACAATCTGCGGCCCGGGCCACATGCAGCTCATGATGCCTTTCTGTGTGGCCCCCAAACCATTGGGACACAGAAAGGCTTGCTTTGTCCCAATAGTTCAGAAAGACTATCATAAGATACCCACATCCTTCCAACACCACAGCTCCGTTCTCTCTTCAGCTTAGATATCATTGCAGGTCTTGCAATGATATAGATGCTTACATATATCTTCAATGTCAGAGACAAGAGGAGTGGCATGCAGTGTGGGAGCAGGGACAGGTAAGTACTAATGGTGCACTGTGCGTCCGGCAGTAATGCAGGACATTGTGTTTCTAGTACTGTTTAGGCGTACTGAGTGGCTGGGAACACTGGCTGGCTTTGTTATCGTGGTGTGGTTCGCATTACTGAGGGGCCACTGTGTGGCTGACATTACTGGGGGACACTGTGTAGCTTGTATGCATGGCCACCTCGCCTAGTCCTCCGTGGAGTAGCGGGTGCCAAACATGGTGAAGTGGAACCCCTACCTAACAGAAATTCATGGCATGTACTGTCGCTATACCATAAATGTCTAAGATTAAGTACGTTTTAAGTTTTATTGCAGGTCTTTGGAGTGGTACATTCTGAAAATATGACCCTTAAACCAGAAAAGGTTGTGCACTCCTGATCTAGAGGAAACTCACATAAGCCCAGAGAGAAAATAGAAATTCCGTGCAAATGTGTCTTCAATCAGTTTCAAACTTAAGACACCAGTGTTAAAAGCTACATTACTACCCACTGAGCCACAGCCCATCCTATGATATATCTGCAGCTTGTCCATACAGTCCAGTTCACCAAATCTCCTATAGGGGACTGCTTTCATACACAGACTGCATTGGAAAATTATAGCACTTTAAATGCTAAAACGAATAGATCCTATTTATATATCACGGGCACCCCCTTTAAGCTTCTCTATACACATAAACACATTAGTGTGATGTGTATTGTATGCAAAGTTAATGGATGCAGTTGTCAAACAGTAAGTAAATTGAATGTATTTATTAGTCAATCAGTGCTGTGTAATGAGTGATTCATGTTAACACCACATTAGGACGCATGAAGACATTTACACCCCATTAACCGAGAGGGGAGGTAAATTCTCACCTAGTTTGCCAGTTCTGGTGCAGTTTATTTTGCTGCTGTGGAAACTTCCACACTTATTTACATTGAGAATACGTACCTCTTCAAAGCCTTAAGGAAATCACCAAGTCTCTACCCTTTTACCTGCAAATATATGTTGAACTGACTTTTTATAGAAATTATAGTGCTATACATTTAAATATTTATTTTATATTGAACTATTTAAAGGATTCTTTTTTCATCACCATTTTAATTAAATATTTGTGAATGATTCTGAGCAGACCCATGTATACAGGAAATGCACGTATACAGGAATATTAAATACATTTCTAATAAAATACCACCTAATACAATACTTACCTAAAGTTAGACAAAAAGAACCTGCCAAATAATGGCTGCTGAAAAGTGTAAAATGACCATTAATGTCAAAATCATCATTAATGTTAATTAAAACCCCCAAGAGGCAGAAGCCAATTTTCCTCATCTTAGGAGAAAAATTCCTTCCGACTCCAAATACACATTTAGAATAAATCTCTGTATCAACGACCCATCTCCATGAATCTAATAACCATACCTTGTAATATTATTATTACACTCAAGAAAGGCGTTCAGGCCTTTTTCAAACTCTTTCACTGAATTAACCATGAACATTATGACATCAGCCCTGTCACTCGAAGCATATAACCTGCTAACATATTTCCTGTGTGCCCTGCTTTAAATTTTGGAGAACCATTGTTAGTAAAGGTTAAATTCCCAAATGTGCTAAAGTAAGGCTTCGTTCACATCTGCGCCAGGGTCCCTTTCCGTTGAAACGGGACCCGACTGACACAAACAGAAACCATAGGTTAGTCGACTACGCTATTGATTCCGTCAAAACGACGAAACACTTGCACAACGGAGACAAATGGATGGGCACCGGATCCGTCACCATCGAAATCAATGGTGACGGAAACCTATGGTTTCCGTTTGTGTCAATCAAGGTCCCGTTCCGACAGAAGGCTCTGACGAAACATCGGAACGGGACCCTGGCGCAGATGTGAACGAACCCTAATGTAGCTGATGTTCTGCAGTGTTAATTAGAGAACAATCCCTTGTGGACAGGTTGTAGTAATCTATATGTCTGCCTACTGAAGGTTGAGAAAGCAGCTCACTATCAGTGAAAGAATATCTGCTAGTTTACAGGCAGAAACATAAAATTCATAGACAAGGAAGTGGTTCCATATACAAGTAGTGCATTCCATACATGTAATAACATATGCTCAGTTCTTATCATGTAGTGTTTTCTTTATAAATCTAAAACCTTGTAATTAGGCTTACAATTAGCCAAAATACAGCAGCCGTATTAGAGCAGATTTTAAAGCATTCCCTCCTGGGGTTTTGAGAGTATTGTTGGCACAAATCATGGGCATCCATATGGCTTGACTAATAAATACTGTCAAAACACTGTGCCATGCCCAGCAGCATGGCATGCTGGCTGTTAGGGGGTGGGTAGCATTAGTTAAGCCAGTGAAACTAGCCTGATATAGTCATAACAATATTCCGGAGACCTCACACGTTGAGTGAGTGGGTAGTGCATTGTACACAGTACTCATCATCTGTACAATAGTTATCACTCTTTGTTTTATTGTTAGGCCCCCATTTGCTTTGCTGTACATTAAAAGTAGAGCGCATTGTTATTAGAACACAGATGAAATAAAGTGTCAGATATATTAATAGCAGCAGGATTTCTGTTTCACTTGGTGAAGCTTGACAACTGGAAAATACTTAGTATTATATCATCATCCTCTGCTGTATTATTCATGTAACAATCGATATTATATATGCAAAAAGATAAATAACACAAATTACATTTAACAATAAACGTTCAGGTATAGCCAAGATTTTAGCTATGCAAAATCATTCAAATTATAAAGTCAACCAAATTGAGAACTTTTCTGCAATACAATAGAAGAGAACAGCAGCAAATTCTTCACAGCCCTTTCTTCATTAAAATCTTATTTTCCTCATAATCTCCTTTTGATCTCCAAAGTTATAAGAATCTCCGACCACCTCCTACTCCTGTTCTGATAGTATCAGCGCATGGCTTTTGACTAAGCAGCATGATGAATTAAATGTATGACAGTTATGACAGGTGAGGAGTGCTTGGTTGGGGCTTACGCAGCAGGGATAAGACAAAGCCCCCATTTAAGAACAAAACCCCCTGCCCGATTGCGATGCCATTAATGACAAAACACAGAATCACTCTTTACTTGCCTTTCTAAATGAGGAGCAAGCTGATACCACAGACAAAGCATTGTTAGCAAGGAGGCCGTTTCTAAACCAAGCTGCACAAGCCACTAATTTAAAAGGGCTGCCTGCTTGCTCAGCTTTTGACATAAGTGTGTCTCAACCTTTTCAACGAAGGATCCTCCATAAAATGGTGCATTAAAATCCAGCCACAAGTTTACAGCTGGCCTCAGTGGAATTATAGCATATAACCCTGAAAATCTATCTGCAGGGATTCAGCTAAGCCAAAGGGAGAGACCAGACTGTCAAATCCAAAGAATTTTGGAAGTCAATCCATTAGGATTATTAGGATAGCTCTTTAATTTTTGGAAGCCACAGACTAAAATATAGAAACTCTGAAACTGCCTTTATCCCATTTTCATATCACATGGCTTATTGAGTCAATCTTATGCCAAATCCATTAATAGTTGTGCAGAACTATACCTGTTTTATTAACTGTTGTTTACTTCTACACTATTGTAGAGAATAGAAAGAAACTTCGCAACATTGTGAGGTGCGCCATCTAGAAGACACACAACTGACCCATTTACTCTAAGCTTTTGTTGCTATACTATGAGACACACTCTATGTCTTTATATACATTTCCTGACCACTTCACCTCAAGCTTTGTGCTTTTTTGACATCTTTACTCTGAGCTTATGTGTAAAAGTGAGACACTAACCGAACCACACACCCTCACAGAACAAGAGTTTACCATCGTATTTCCTTACCTGCTATGCAGGACAAGTTTGTGGTCACACCAGAACACTAGTCTGGGTGCCTCAGAAAAACATCAGTCACATTTTAAGCTTCCTTACTACCCTTTAATAGTTATTTTTCTGCTAATTAGTATGAAAAAAAATTATTGTTAGTAATAACAATGCTGCCCATTGATTGCTTAACAAAATGTAAACTGAAAGGGTGGATTCACACTCAGCGTCTTGCTGCATTTTTGTGTGGTGTTTTTTGCTGTTTTAAGTGCGGCCAGATGTCGATAGTAAAATCTCAAATTCACTACACACAGCTGAGTTTTGGTTTCTGGTGTTTTTGAGGCAATCCAAGTGCAGCATGCCATAGGCAAATGCCAACAAAAACGGCACTAAAACTGCCATGAAAAACGCATGTTATATTTGAAAACTGCCAAAATGGATCTGTTATCAAACTATGCTGACCTGTTTAGTAATTATAGCGACACAACCCTTTTTTTTTTTGTTAACAAATTGTTTTTTCTCTGTCAAAGTAGTAAAACTATATCACTATATATACAGTAACTATAACTTTGGTATTGCCCTAATCGTATTGACCTGTAGATTGAAGTTAACATGGTATTTTTGCCGCCCGGTGAATGCTGTAAAAAGGAAACCCAAAAACTAATGAAGGAATTGCTGTTATTTTCTGTTCCACCCCACAAAATATTGTTTCAATGTTTTTTAGTACATTATATGGTACTATAAAAAGTGGCATTAAAAATTACAACTTGTCACAAAAAAAAAAAAGCCCTCATATGGCTATGTCAACAGAAAAATAAAAAGTTATGTCTCTTGGAATTCAGGGAGAAGAAAATTAAAATAAAAATGGCTGTGGCAGCAAGGGGTTAAAGCGACGTACCTATCAAAAGTACAAATTTGATTATACATTGCAAATGTATAGTCAACATACCTGTTGCCCTACTCTTGAATGATCCTGTTCCTTTCTTGCATTCCGGTCCCCCATCTTCATCTTTCCAAACGTGCAGCTTCGTTAGGAGTGTGGGACACACCCCCCCCCTCTACTTTCCTCTGATGAACCAGCGCCTATGATTTAATCGTCAGCACTGGCTCATCGGAGGGCAGTGAAAGGGGGGGGGGTGTCTCAGACTTCTGAAGAACGCTATTCATAGACAAGTCTGAGACCAATTCGGCCATTTTGGAAGATAAAAAGGAGGGACAGGAACGGCAGCAGGATTGATCGGGAAGATGGCACTAGTTATGTTGACTTTACATTTGCAATGTATAGTAATATTTTTAATTTGGACTGGAGAGATTTACTAAAATCTTATAACAATAATAATAGTAATAAAAAAATAACCACTTAAATTGTTTTAAATAAACTAACCAATTAAATGAAGTATGTTAATAATAATAACAACAACTAAGTAATAAGGTAGAAGCACAGTCACATATTGTTCATCTGCATATTTCATTATTTTTTAGATAACAGGTAGGGGGGTCTCTTTAATTGTAATTTGTTATTTTGCTTCATTTCTTAAACCAATTGTTATTTAAATAAGTGTCCGATAATTTTCCTAACTCAAGCCACTTGTGTGAAACTGCCCACCCGTTATTACCATTGCAGTGGAGGAAACCTTTCTTCCCTACCCTATGTGTTGAGCAGGCCTGGCTTGTGTCTGTCCACAGCTCAGCACTCCAAGAGAGCTAGGTTTCGAAGAAGAGTCAAAGAGGACATACAGGAAAGCGGCTTTCAGTACCTTATCTGAGTGACAGAATGCTTAACTTTCACCACCTGGGTCTGGCCTTGGAGAGGAAACAGTTGTGCTTAATTATTGTCTCCTTACTGATCTCAGACAACTACTGTTTAATCATATGTCCAACTGATATGGGCTGGCAAAAAAAGCTATTTTTAGAGAAGACAGTGATTTTCCTCCTTTCATCTATGAGTAATGTACTTCCTCCTAGTCTCTGCCGTACCACAAGCCAGCCTGCACCAGATGCTGGATATTAGGTAAAATTAGAGACCGGGCATCATACCCCATGTGAGATGCTTTGATGTTTGAACTTTACGCGCTTAAAGCTATTTTTAATTAAAGATATCCTACGTTTTTCTCAGTCTTTCACAGTTATCTTAATTACAATTTCAGTAAAGTTGCACTAATGCTTCCGGAACAAAGGAAAAAAGCCAGGTATATATTACAATTGCAGGCCTTGTGACCAACAGTTAGTCAATGCACTTGAGTGCTTACAAACAGGATCAGCTGAGAGGTAGACTTTTCATTGCAAAAATGTAAGTTTCTGTGTTCCCAATAGATAAAAATATCAGTATTTTAGATACTTTCCATGTTATTTATTCTACAGGCTGACGAACTACAGCCATGTTATCAAAATAGAAACTATTTGCCAATGTTGAAGATGGTAAATTGAATCTTTCTATAAACTGACCAGATGAAGAAAAAACTTTTTCTACCCTTTATGACAAATTATAATTTTTTTATTAGACATACGGAATCCGTGAGAAAAAAAACGGTGGCATATTCCATCACATGTTATTTTATGGATACCATGATAGAGAAAGGTCGAACATGATGGACCTATGTCTTTTTTCAGCCTATCTAACTTTGTTACGTTGCTTCCTGTGGAAAGTACGGGGAGTCATATGACAGCACGGCTCTGTAATATTTTTCCATGCACATGAGGCCTGAAGGCAACCTGGTGAAAATTATATATCTGCATTACAAAGTCCTTTAGAGTTGCTAATGAATATATTCTGCAACCAGGGAAGATGATCACATTGGTTTTGCACACTCAAGTGCAGATAAGCTGGTTGTCTTCTAATATGCAGAAGTTCTGTCAATACTAGTGTCATTAGCTCTTATGCTCCAGTGATTTGCAGGTAAGCATTGTTGCTGATCTTTACTGCTGGAGCAACTAAGGCTTCCTTCACATCTGCGTCAGGGCTCTGTTCTGGGGTTCCGTCGGAGCTTCCGTTAGAACGGAACCCTGATTGAAACATACGGAAACCATAGGTTTGATTTCAATAGTGACGGATCCAGTGCAAATGGTTTCCGTTTTTCTCAGTTGTGCAAGAGTTCCATCTTTTTTACAGAATGAATACCATAGTTGACTGTGCTATTGATTCTGTCAAAACAACGGGACCCTTGTACATCTTAGACAAACGGAAACCATTTGCATCAGATCCGTCACCATTGAAATCAATGGTGATGCAAACGGAAACCTATGGTTTCCGTTTGTTTCAGTCAGGGTTCCGTTCTGATGGAAATCTCTGACGTAACGCCAGAATGGATCCCTGATGCAGATGTGAAGGAAGCCTAAGTATTTTCTATTACCCTTGTACATGTGAGAATTGGTGGAGCGGATGACCAGCAGAAAAGACAATGTTTCCCTGAGGTTCTTTCAGTTATAATTAGTTTTAACTCATGATTGATTGAAACCCCATTGTAAGAGAAGCATATAAAATAGTGTACTATACACAATAAGTAGTTGTAAGAGGTTTGCTATTTAAAATTTAGGATATGAAATTGTTATAGAAAATGAACAATAATTTCATAATGTTTAGAACATGTTTTACAAATGACTAGATATGTCTAACCCCTTGCAGATGAGCCAAAAACCTTACACCATTGAAATCAACTGGTGTGGTTCCTCAATACCTGCATAGAGTATGACATCTGTCACAGACATTCTACACACAAATGCAATTTTGGGATCTAAGATAGACAAATTGTCCACAGAAGCAGCATATGTTTGCACACAGCTTTAATGTAGTCTGCAATTTGGTCTGGCTAAACTTAAGAGCTATTATTGTACAATGTATCAGTGGAGAATATTGAAAACACTTTGGATTAAAGGAGTTTTCCCATTAGGGACATTTATGACAGATCCGCCGGGGAAGGCATAAACGTCAGATAGATGCAGGTCCCACTTCTGGGACCCGCACCTATCTCTAAACCCCGTTCTACCGCTCTGTGTTGCGGCTGAAGCGTGTGATTTCCGACCATAAATTACGGAAATAGCGTAGCTCGCATAGTAGTGAATGACAGTTACAGAAGCAGCGTAGCATGCGAGCTATGCTGTTTCTGTAACTACCATTCAGTTCTATGCCACACTGTTTTCTTCTTTATAGTCTGAAATCACACGCTTCAGCTGCAACACAGAGAGGTAGAACAGCGTTTAGGGGGCCCCGTTCTAGAGATAGTTGTGGGTCCCAGAGGTGGGACAAGCATCTATCTGACATTTATGACATATCCTGTGGATATGTCATAAATCTCTCTGATGGGAAAACCCCTTTAACTTCTGTTCTCCAGGACAATAGCAAAAAAAATTATATTTAATTTAAATAATAACAAAAATAAATGCTAGATGTTACACTATACATTAGTTTCAAAGTCACTGGTTGGTGTCGAGGGTGTGCTAGTGTGGGAAAGCAGTGCTGTGTATTCCATTGTCCCCAACATGACACACGCCTGAATGTAGTGCATGCTAGTGAACCATGCGCTATCATTCTATGCCTTTTTTCTAATTAGAAAGTGTCAGAAATAGTTAGTAAATAAGTCTCATACATTCATCAAAATTTAGTAACGTTGCACATTTTGGAAAGAATTGTGGAGCAGGCGCTTCATAAAATGGCACATTTGCATTGATATACCTATCTCAATGTCTTTAAAATGTCATATTACTTGTGCATGGGTAGAGCACATTTTCTTTTGTGTTTTAAAAATAAGTTAGTTATAGTTATGACTTTTCCTATATTTTGATAAAACTATTTACACACTTTAAATAATTGTAAAGTCATCATTATTGAAGTTTTGACTGCAACGGTAAATTCTATGTACTGAAACACAAAGTTCAGAACAATGGAGATTTGTTCCACCCCCTTTAATGACCAGCTTAAAAAAATAAAATTAAAATGCTAGTTGGATGAGGGATCTGCCTGTCTATGGCCACTTTAACACAACGCTGTTAACATATACTGCATGACAAAGTACAATAAAGGAGATAATAATCCTATAGTCTCATGGTCAGATGCTTATTTTATAAGATTATGCCTTACAAGATATAACTCAACGTGATTGTAAAATCCCGAATCTAGGCTTAGTTATTTATTACATAGGTGAGCTTGCCTATGCTGACCTGTATCTGACCCTACGCTGCAGTTTACAAAGTTGTGCGCGGCGGTCACCGCCAGGAAGTACTTTTCTGAAACCTTGCCCTTTCAAAACAGCATAAGGAGAAAAAACAGTTCAGGCAGAATAGGAGCCATTCGTCCATATCTGCCACTCCTCAGGACATATCACTTCCATCCCTTTTTAAATCATCCATCTTCATTTGCATTCTCTTGCTGTTATTTCCTCTGACTTTCCAAATGCAGACAGTGGTAGCTATTATCCTCGTTTTCACCTTTCTATGGCTTGGCCTAAGTATATCAGAGTGCTGACATAAGCATACATCACTGTCAATGAGAACACGAGCACTCGCATCTCTGTTATATTGGCTGGAATGTGGGGGCAAATCTCATCTATGAATTAAAATAGGTAAAACCACATAATAGGCCAAATAACAAAGGTGGGATTGTATATAAGTAATATATAGTCACAGTATAAGGATGTGTGGATATTATAGAGTGTGTCCGTATAGATAGAAAAAAATGCTGGTATAACTGGTAGCTTAATTTGGTTCCTATAGAAAAAAAAAATAGTGGGGCAAACAGGATGACACTAGACCAGACAGGCAGAAACTGAATGAAATGTATTAAAAGGGCACACATCGTTGATAAATCTGCCGCATTCTACGACTAGATATGCGTATTTTGCTTAGTAGAGCTTACCCAGTGCATGTGTGTCTAAAATAGAGAAATCAGATTGAACCCCACTGTCCACAGGCGTTAATGTGAGTTATGATCTGTGTACAGCTCTCTGGAATATGTTGGTGCTATATAAATAAATTATCAGTTGTCATCAGTTTTTATAGATCCATTTTGAAGACGTTGATGAGAAATCAATTGTCTTAATTTGTCATTCGATTACTAATCACTTCAGCCAGTAAGATGAAGTCTTCTCATCTGTTATCCCATTGACTTTAATATAACAAGACGCAAAAGATGAAAAAACTGGCATGTTTTTGCAATGTACAGGAAAATTTTAATTGCCGCATTTTTTATTCTAATCAAAAGATTCTCAAGGGACGATGACAAATGCCTCTTGTGACACAAGTTCCAAACATAAACTTGTTCAAATAATTGCGATCCTTTTATATCCGGTTCTATGTATTTTGTTGATAAATATTTTATGGAAATGAACAAAAACAGAGGTGTGAACAGCGTTTTTAAAAGCATTTTAAAATTCTGGTGCGAATTTGTCACAGATTTTCACTGTGGGTTTTACCCTTTACAATGCATAGGGTAAAACCTGTGGCAAATCAGCTGCAAAATCTGCATGCAACACATGCAGATTTTGCCGTAGATTTGTTACGGCAGAAAAAGTCGTAATGTGGTGTAAAGACAGCCGTAAAGTGGACTCAGATTATCACCAGATCCACTGACATATATCTAATGGGTATAGCTAGCTTTATTATTCATGCTTGAAACATGTACTCCATTGTGGAGTAAACTATCATCCAACAATAGGGTAATGTACTGTTTCATACAATACAAACTTATTTCCATTAGGACAATCATTTCATATTGTTTTAAATGTCTATTCTGATTTAGGGAGAATCTTTACCTTTTTATTTTTCATAGTATTTATCAGTCCGTACTGACTAGGTGTCAAATATCTCAGATATATATGTTTCCTTTATACTGAACTTTCACCATGAGGTTTTCACTTTGGCAAAATGGTTCAGTTTTTATCTCAGCAGTTGCAATATGTTATTTTTGAATTGCGCAGTGACATTTTGCAGTCATAAATATACTGAGCAGTGACTTAAAGAAAGCAAACAACATTTGATAAAATGCTACATTATGTAGCCTTATGTAAACAATCCCCTGGAGATTAACATATTGTTTCTGGTAGAGTACAAACATTCGTGAGATCCATAAGTCCGATGTGGAAAACAGGCTTACGTCCTCTGTGAAGCAGGAACACGCAGTGTCCTGAATCATACTGCCATCCTTGAGCAATTTCTCACACTTATAATACACTTATGCTTTATGCAAAACAGATGCTTGCCTTTAGGGACAAGAATCCTCTTTTATTCTTGTACTGAGAAAGTCCTCTTTAATTAAAACAGGAAATACAAATCTCCTTGTCTAGTTCTAAAGCTACAGAGACATACATCTCAAACAGCTGCCTGCAATTTTGACTTCAACTGTTGGCCACATACTATACGGGTGAACAGCATTTCTTCAGCACCTCTCAAAATTAGGGTAGACAGCATATCTTTGGTGATATCTACACATCATCAGGATAACATAACAGTCCTCATGAAGTAGTAGTTCTCCAGCAGGAGGACTATGACCTGGTGAGCTCAACTGCACAGATAATGGATGAATGCTAATGAAAACCTAATGTTTTTAAAAATGCAAAAAATAATAAATACAATAAAAATGCTGTTATGTGTGTGGTACACTTGTCAAATGTCAGTCCATATAGATCTTAAAGATGATGTAACCCTACCAGTAAAACGTACTGTTACTATCTGTTATGGAATCGCTAGTTGAGCCATTCCCAGGGTGGGAGTTTATGGAATTGCTAGATGAGTGACTCCGCAAAAGCTGCTGGAGACTGTCGGGAGTGAGCGTGCAACTAAATCCGCAACCCCAAATCTGTCAGAACTCTGATTAACAGTGTCTAAGGCCACTCTACGGTGTTCACCAGAGCCTACCACAAGGCAGGTTGGTTTTTGCTGCATAGAACCCAGGTTGTTTTTTCAGAGTTCAGTGTTGGATAAGAGGTGCAATGCAGGCTATACCAGAACAGGTAACAAGACAGCCAGAGCGTAAACAGAGAATCTAAGCCACAAAGCTAGGGGATGTCAGGAAAAGCAGAGGTCAGAACCAGCCGCGAACAGAAAGTCCAAATCAGAAAGCAAGGGGTAATCCAGAAACAAGCCAACGTTCAGTTCCAGGAAGTCAAAAGCCAAAGGTACCGGGTATAGTCAGTAGCTTGATCAAACACAGGGAAACCAGGAAATTCACAAGCAAAGAAAAAGGGGAGGAAGCCAGGTTGTCACGATCTGTGGCTATGTGGACCCACTGGGCCATACCGGTATAGCAGCTGGCCAAATGGTACAATTCAATGTCTTTAGTTTGAATAAAGGTACCTGTGGCAATACAGACAGTAGCGATGGTTTAGGCTTGGATGGAACTCTGGCAGTAGGCAGACAACAGGTGCGGTGAAACAGCGGGTGTAGCAGGCGACACGACTCCAACTCTATACAGCACAGGAACACGGTAGCACAGGATACAGGTAGCAGGTATGGGAACACGGAAATGGAGAACATTCAAGGGACCATTTGCAAAGACTGACACGGGAAGGTACAAACAACGCTCAGGCAATGAAGGAAGGGGCAGGGCCCTTCTTATAGTCCACAGTGATCTGGGAGCAATCCGCTTAATCTCACACATGTGTGCGCTCTGTCTCTTGAAGGCTGGACTGAGCTCGCGCGCGCACCCTAGTGGTTACTGCGGGACAGGACGGCCGCATGTGCTGGCATCTCTGGAGAGAAAGGCGTCGGCAGGATGAGAAGAATTTGTGGTCAGCGACCGTGAACATTACAGTATCCCCCTCTTATGCCCCCTCTTCTTGGAGCCAAAACTAGAGAGAAACTTCTTAATGAGGGTAGGAGCATTGAGATTCTCCTCTGGCTCCCAGGACCTCTCCTCTGGACCAAACCCCCTCCAATCTACTAAATAAAATGTTCTTCCTCTTACTTTTTGGGTGTCCAGGATCTCCTTAATCTCAAATATCTTGGCAGAACCGCTGGGGGCAACTGCAGGGCTAAGAGTCTTAGAGTAGCAGTTCAGGACCACAGGTTTCAGAAGAGACACGTGAAAGGAGTTAGGGATCGACCTCCAGCAGAATAGAGGACCGGGTTTGCTGCGAGATCCGTAGAAAGTCCTGGAATGCAGAATCAGCTGCAGGCACCTGGGACGAAGCAGACACAGGGAGAGGAATACGTGGATGTTGGCCATAGACTATAAAGAATGGTGGGAAGGCGGTCGACTCACTTGTGTGGTTGTTATAGGAGAACTCGGCCCAAAGAAGAAGCTGCACCCAGTCATCGTGCTGCCTGGAGATGAAGTGTCGTAAGTAGTTCTCCATGACATGATTGATCCTCTCAACTTGGCCATTGGACTGGGGAAGGTAGGCTGAGGAAAAGTCCAACTTGATATCGAGGAGTTTACAGAGAGCCATCCAGAACTTTGAGGTGAACTGAACCCCCCGATCAGACATGATATGCAGAGGTAGGCGGAATATGTGTTGGATGAAGAGGTTGGCCAGTCGAGAAGCAGAAGGTAGGCCGGTCAGCAGAACAAAATGAGCCATCTTTGAGGATCGGTCCACCACCACCCAGGCCGTACTGCATCCAGAAGAGGGAGGGAGATCCGTCACAAAGTCCATTGCAATATTCTGCCAGGGAGCACTGGGCACAGGCAGCGGCTGGAGCAGACCAGTCGGTTTGGAGTGAGCAACTTTGTTTGCTGTACACACAGTGCAGGAGGAGACTAGTCCATAATGTCTTTGGGCAGCATGGGCCACCAGAACTGACGGGCAATCAGGTCTCGGGTCTTACGGACACCCGCGTTACCTGCCAGTTTAGAGCTGTGGAGGATTCTTCTTCTGTCTGCCAGACGCAGAAAAGTCCTCCCCATAGCATTATCTCTCGTCCACCAAACTTTACAGTAGGCACAATGCAGTGATACAGGTAACATCCTCCTGGCATTCGCCAAACCCAGACTTGTCCATCAGACTGCCAGATAGGGAAGCGTGATTCGTCACTACACAGAACAAATTACCACTGTTCCAGAGATCAGTGGTGGCCTGCTTTAGACCACTCCATCTGATGCTTGGCATTGTACTTGGTGATGTAAGGGTATGTTCACACGATTAACAAAATACGTCTGAAAATACGGAGCTGTTTTCAAGGGAAAACAGCTCCTGATTTTCAGAAGTTTTTTGAACAACTCGCGTTTTTGCAGCGTTTTCGCAGCGTTTTTTACGGCAGTTTTTGGAGCTGTTTTCAATAGAGTCTATGAGAAAACGGCTCCAAAAGCGTCCCAAGAAGTGTCCTGCACTTCTTTTGACGAGCCGTCATTTTACACGCCGTATCTTGACAGCACAGAACATTGTAAGACCCATTGCAAGCAATGGGCAGATGTTTGCCGACGTATTGGAGCCGTCTTTTCAGGTGTAATTCGAGGCGTAAAACGCCTCCATTATATCTGAAAAGAGGTTGTGTGCACATACCCTAAGGCTTCCATCAGCTGCTCGTGCATGGAAACCCATGCCATGAAGTTCCCGGCGTACAGTTTTTGTGCGGATGTTAACCCTTTGGGACTGAGCCATTTTTTGATTTTTAATTTTTCACTCCCCACCTTTCAAGAGCCATAACTTTTTTGTTTTTCTGTCTATAGAGTCCTGTTAGGGCTTATTTTTTGCGAGAGGAGTTGTAGTTTCTATTGGTACCATTTAAAGTACCATATAATGTACAGGGAAACTAAAAAAATTATTTGCGGGCTAAAATTGGAAAAAACTGCGATTCCTCCATTGTTTTTTGGGTTTCGTTTTTACGTCTTTCACCGTGCGGTAAAAAGAACAATTTAACTTTACTCTGGCTTAATAAAAATTACAGTGATACCAAATTTATATATTTTTTTCTATTTTACTACTTTAAAATGAAAAAAACTTTTTGTTAAAAAAAATTGTTTTGTTTCTCCACATTCTGAGAGCCATAACTTTATGATTTTTTGGTTGATTGAGCGGTGTGAGAGCTTATTTTTTGTTGGACGAGTTGTAGTTTTTATTTGTACCATTTTTTGGTAAATACAACTTTTTGCTAATTTTTTATTAATTTTTTTGAGAGCTAAGTTAACCAAAAAACGGTTTTGGCGGTTTAAATGTTTTATATTTTACGGCGTTAACCATGCCTGTTAAAATAACGCTATATTGTAATAATTCAGACATTTGCGTACGCAGAGATACCAATTTTGTTTGCTTTTTTTATTTTTTACATTACTTTAGAGGAAAAATGGGAAAAGGTTTTTTTTTTGAATTTTTAATATTTTATTATTTTTTTTACACTACTAAAAACTTTATTTAATTATTTTTTTTTACACATTTCATTAGTCCCCTAGGGGACTTGAACCAGCGATCGGTAAAAGCAGAGTGAAGGTAGTCCTGGGGGCCTTCATTAGGCCCCTGTGCTGCCATGACAACCATCGCAACCCCCTGATCGGGTTGTGGGGGTGCCGATGAGCTGTCGGAGGGAGCCGGGACCTCTTTTTTGCGTCTCCGATGCTGCAGTCGTGACTGACTGCAGCATTTGAGGTGTTAAACGGCCAGGAACAGCTGTTTCTGGCCGTTAGTGAAACACAACTGACACCTGCTTCATATGAATCGAGCACAGCGCGTGAGAGCGCTCCAAACATCACCCCCACACCAGGACGTAATTGTACGGCCAGAGGAGGTTTGGAACTCTGCAGTTTTTGAGTCAGCAGGATAATGCACCCTGCCACACTGCAAAAATGGTTCGGAAATAGTTTGAGGAACATGACAAATAGTTCAAGGTGTTGAATTGGCTTCAAAATTCCCCAGATTTCAGTCCGATCAATCATCTGTGTGATGTTCTGGAAAAACAAGTACGATCCATGGAAGCCCCACCTCACAACATACAGGACTTAAATTATCTGCTGCTAAAGTCTTGGTGCCAGATACCACAGGACACCTTCAGATGTTTTGTGAAGTTTATGCCTCAATGGATCAGAACTGTTTTGGTGGCACAAGTGAGATCTACACAATATTAGGCAAGTCGTTTTAATGTTATGACTGATCAATGTACAGTACACATACAGTATATATATATTGTCACGTCGCGGGTTTGTGGACCCACTAGGCCGTACCGCCGTAGCGGGGAGGCAGCTGGCCAAACTACAGGGAACCCCAGCAATACAATGTCCTGCACAAAGGTACCTGGATAGTCCAGACAGTGGCCGCAGCTCTGGCACTGATGGAGATGGGTGCAGCAGCTAACGCCAAACGTGGCGGGTGACACAGCTGCCGCAGGTTGTGCCAGACGTGGCGAATCCCTCTGGACGTGGCAAATGACACAGGATATGACACGACTCCGACACTAGTAGGCACAGGAACAAGAACAGCACGGGATACAGGAACAGGTAACAAGGCACGGGTAACAACTGGAACGGGAAACACTAAGGGACCATTTGCAAGACAGACTTGGGATAACTAACAACGCTCAGGCAAGGATCAGAAGGGCTGGGGCCTTCTTATAGACCAGGAAATCATGGGCAGTTGATGATGATGATGTCCACTTGTGCGTGCGCTGGCCCTTTAAGGCTGGGCACGAGCGTGCGCGCACACCCTACGGGACACAGCAGACCGGAGCGGAAGTAAGCGCTGGCGTCTCCTAGGAAGGAGATGGGGACCAGCGCTCACGGATCCATGGCTGCAGGCGTCAGGAGGTGAGTAAATCCGACGGCCCATGGCCATGGATGCTACATTATCCCCCCCTCTTACGCCCCCTCTTCTTGGGACCAGAGCGAGAGAGGAACTTTTTAATAAGAGCAGGAGCACTGAGGTTCTCCTCTGGCTCCCAGGACCTCTCCTCCGGACCAAACCCTCTCCAGTCCACCAAATAGAAAGTCCTTCCTCCTACTCTTTTGGAGTCCAGGATCTCCCTCACCTCGAACACATCAGAAGAACCGCTGGGAGCAACTGTGGAACTAGATGTCTTGCTGTAGCGGTTCAGGACCACAGGTTTCAGGAGGGACACATGGAAGGAGTTAGGAATTCTGAGGGTAGGAGGCAGCCGCAGCTTACAGGAGACAGGGTTTTTCTGTTGCAGAATCTCGAAAGGACCGAGGAACCTGGGAGCAAACTTGTATGATGGCACCTTCAAACTAATGTTACGAGAGGACAGCCAGACTTTGGTACCCGGAAGATACTGAGGCGGCTCTCTTCTCCTTGTATCTGCTTTACGCTTCATGCGATCGACTGCCAGCAAAATAGAGGACCAGGTCTGTTGCCAGATTTGCAGAAACTCCCCATATGCAGAGTCAGCAGCGGGTACCTGAGGTGTAGCGAACACTGGAAGAGGGACTCTAGGATGCTGACTGTACACAATGTGAAATGGAGTGGAAGTGGTGGACTCGCTTGTGTGGTTGTTGTACGAGAACTCGGCCCATGGAAGAAGCTGTACCCAGTTATCGTGCTGTGAAGAGATGAAGTGGCAGAGATAATTCTCCATGATCTGGTTGATCCTCTCAACTTGCCATTTGGACTGGGGGTGATAGGCTGAGGAAAAGTCCAATCTCACATCCAGGAGTTTACAGAGGGCTCTCCAGAACTTTGAAGTAAACTGAAGCCCCCGGTCGGACACAATGTGAAGAGGCAAGCCATGCAAGCGAAAGATGTGTTGAATGAAGAGATTCGCCAGTCGGGGAGCAGAAGGTAGGCCGCTCAGCGGGATAAAATGTGCCATCTTAGAGAACCGGTCCACCACCACCCAGACAGTGTTGCATCCTGCTGAGGGGGGAAGGTCTGTGACAAAGTCCATTGCAATGTGCTTCCAGGTGGCGTTGGGTTCAGGCAGAGGTTGAAGCAGGCTTGGAGTGAGTAACTTTGTTGGAAGCACACACCGTGTATGAAGAGACAAAGTCCAGAACATCTTTAGGTAGCGTGGGCCACCAGAAGTGACGAGCAATCAGGTCTCGGGTTTTACGGACACCAGCATGCCCAACTATTTTAAAACTGTGTCCACAGCGGAGAATTCTTCTCCTGTCTGCCAACCAAACAAAAGTCCTCCCCAGTGGGATGTCTCTAACCTGCAGAGGATTAGCAGTGACAATGCAGGATGGGTCTATGATAGTCTGAAGGGACTCCACCGTGTCTTCTGTCTCAAACAATCTGGACAGGGCATCGACCCTCATATTCTTGTCCGCGGGACGGTAGTAGAGCACAAACTGGAAACGGGTGAAGAACAGCGACCACCTGGCTTGACAGGGATTCAGTCGTTGAGCAGACTGAAGGTAGGTAAGGTTCTTGTGGTCGGTGAAGATCAGGATGGGGTGAGCTGCGCCCTCTAGAAGATGTCTCCATTCCTCCAGAGCCAATTTGATGGCCAGTAGCTCCCGATCTCCAATAGAGTAATTGCGCTCAGCAGAAGAAAAAAGTCTAGAATAGTAGCCACATACTACTGCCTTTCCTTTGGAGCTCCTCTGGAACAGAAGTGCACCAGCTCCAACAGAGGAAGCATACACTTCCAGTGAGAACTGCCGAAATACGTCAGGATGATGGAGGATCGAAGCTGAAGTGAATGCTCTCTTGAGGCTAATAAATGTGGACTCTGCCTCTGGATTCCACACCTTGGCGTTCACACCCTTCTTGGTAAGGGTAGAGATGGGAGCCGTCACAGATGAGAAGTTTGGAATAAACTGCCAGTAGAAATTGGCAAATCCCAGGAACCGCTGTATGGCCCTTAGGCCTTGAGGACGTGGCCACTCCAGGACAGCTCTCACTTTCTCAGGATCCATCTTGAGACCTTGAGCCGAGATGATGTAGCCCAGGAAGGGCAGAGAACTCCTCTCAAAGACACACTTCTCCATCTTGGCGTATAAACGATTCTCCCTTAATCGTAGTAGAACTTGACGGACATGCCTCTGATGAGTCGTCGAATCTGGGGAGAAAATCAAAATATCATCGAGATAAACAACAACACAGACATAGAGGAGATCTCGGAAGATATCATTAACGAACTACTGAAACACTGCAGGAGCGTTACACAGTCAGAACGGCATAACTAGGTATTCGTAGTGCCCGTCCCGGGTGTTCAATGCCTTCTTCCATTCGTCACCCCGGCGAATCCGGACTAGGTTATAAGCCCCATGCAGGTCTAGCTTAGAAAAAATGTTGGCTCCTCGTATGCGATCAAACAGCTCGGATATTAGGGGCAACAGGTATTTGTTCTTGACCGTGATCTGGTTGAGACAACGGTAGTCAATGCAGGGTCAAAGGGATCCGTCCTTTTTAACTACGCAGAATCCACCCCCGGCCGGGGAGGAAGACTTTCGTATGAAACACCTCTCAAATTTTCCTTGATATAGGCTGACATGGATAGAGACTCTGGCAAGGAGAGAGGATATATTCGGCCACGGGGGAGAGAGGCATTAGGAACCAGTTCAATGGGGCAGTCATAAGTCCGATGTGGAGGCAGCGTCTCAGCCTCCCATTTGCTGAAAACATCTGCAAACTGAGTAAACTGGGGGGGCAGTCCCACCAATGACTGAGGCAGAGGAGGCTGGACAGGATGGATCTGAAACCGACAACGACCAAGGCACCTGGAGCCCCATTGGAGAACCTCTCCAGAATTCCAGTCCAGGACTGGGGCATGTAGTCGAAGCCAAGTCAGGCCCAGCAGAACAGGATTGATGGCCTTGGGCAAAACAAGGAAAGAAATCAGTTCAGAATGAAGGACTCCAACCTGGAGTTTCGACGGCTTGGTTTTAGAAACGATAGGATCAGGCAGAGGCAGTCCATTCACCGAGGCAACAGCCAAAGACGTCTCCAGGGGAACTGTGGGCAACTGAAGATGATTCACTAGCTCCTCTTGAATGAAGTTTGCCGCAGACCCAGAGTCAAGATATGCAGAAACCCGATGCATCCTCTCGCCGGATACTAGGGTCACAAGAATAGTAAACTTGGAGCAGAATTCTCTATTAGGTACTGTTCCACTTAGGGTTGTCTCTCCAACCAATCCTATGCAATGGGGTCTCTCTGGCCTCTGGGGACACAGGCCCACAATATGGACTCCGAGGCCGCAATACAAACAAAGTCCAGAAGTGCATCTGCGCTGTTTCTCCTGGGTAGACAACTTGGCCTGGTTACTCTGCACAAGATCCTCTGGTTGGACGACTGAGGAGGATTGCTGGAAAGTAGAATCCAGCCTAGGAAGTTGTCCATTGTTGTTCGAGTTTTATTTTTACAGCTTTCACCGTGCTGTAAAAATGACAACTCAACTTTGTTCCGTGGCTCAATACGATTTTGGTGATACAAAATATATATTGTTTTTTTTTTATATTTTACTACTTTTAAAAAGAAAAACCTATTTGTTAAAAAAAAAGTTTTGTCACCACATTCTGAGAGCTGTAACGTTTGAATTTTTTCATCGATTGAGCAGTATGAGGGCTTATTTTTTGCCTTTTATTATTTTTTTTTTTAGCACTAAGGTGACCAAAAAACAACAATTCTGGTGTTTTAAAAAAAAAAAAAAATTACGCCGTTTTCTGTGCGAGTTAAATAATGGTATATTGTAATCGTTTTACAGACGCTGCAATATATATTTTTTTTATTTTTTTGCATGTGCTTCCGGAAAAATGGGAAAAGTTTTTTTTTTTTACTTTTAATATATTTTTTATTTTTTTCACATTCCTGAAAAATGTATTTATCTTTTTTACACTTTTTATTAGTCAATCGCTGGTATAATACACTGCAATACTGATGCCGGAGGCAAGGCTTAGCAGAAGCAGTCCTGTGGGACTTCATTAGGCCCCCGGGCTGCCACGACAACCATCGGCGCCCCGCAATTGCACCGTGGGGGCCAATGTGCTGTCAGATGGGGCCACACTCCTTCTAATGGTTTAAATGCCACGGTCGCTATTGACCGCAGCATTTAACTAGTTAAATGGACAGGAACAGAGCAATCTCTATTCCTGCCAATTGGAGCAGCATGCCAACTGTGATACACATCTGACACCTGCACCAGTTTCGTCATTTAGAGGGAAAGGGTTGATGGGGTGTAGGATTTAGCGATACAAGCGCTTTTTCGACTTTAGCTCCTGATCATGAAGGAAGTATACAGCACGTTTTTACATGTGGTGATTATTTGATATTGCGATGAAGTTGAAATCGTATTGACATGGTAAAGAGGCACTGAGAAAAGTCAAAATGGTGCTCTGCAAGACCATTGAGCGATTGCATTTACACACAGTGATTTGCCGATCTTGGGCTCAAATTTTTTAGCACTCCTGAAGATTTGCGATCGCTATTTAGACTATCTAATGTAGTTGTATTTACACATTGAGACTAAAATAATCAACTGTCCAAATTTAGAAAACATTGTAGAATTCTATGCATTATCAAAATGTGTAAAGCCACCCCTAATTGTATCTGTTTGTGGGATAGCCAAATTGCAAGCATTTTGGCCGTCATTACATCCCAGTCGAATTGGCTGCCATAACATCTAAATTGAATTTAGGTGCCACAAATCGATGAAATGTAACTATGGCAGACGATTAATGCGTAAAAGAGATTTTGTTTGTGCAAGCTTATAATGTGTAATAAATATTGACTACATGCAAACATTGAATCCACATATTCAACACATAATAATAATAATATTAATTTGTCAAATATATCTTATAAGAAATAAATGACTAACTTATTAGTGAAATGAACCAACTTGTTAACAACATTGTATTATACATACATTTATGTAATTTAAAAGTTGTGTACTAGGCAGTTAAAATGTACAGGATATGTTGATGACATTCTAGTGATGTACTAAGAGATATGGTAATCCCAAACAACTCATCAGATATACATACTGGTGATTGGGTTAGATAAAGACCACTAACTGATTTTCACACCTGTCATACTTAGATTAATAAATCCACTAATTGCTCCTCGGGAGCAGCCAATTAGTTCTAGTTAACCAGTTTTAATGGGGGAGGTCAAAGAATTATCACAAATCAGGACTCTGTCTCTGTACAAGATTCATGTGATTCCCAGTTTGCAGGATTTGTAGATAAAAGCATGTGCGAGTGAAAATCTACATCACAGCATTAGAAGAATATTCAGGTATATCACTGTATCCATAGATTCAGGTAAATCATTTAACAAAACTACTTTCCCAAGGCGAAAATCAGAAGTACAAAGAATAATCACTGCCAGATGTAGGATTAAATTAGGCAAATTCTCTACTAAAGATTAATTACAATGTATAAGAAAAAAGCAGCACAGCGACAGCAGTGGGTGCAGGCCTCCTAGGTTAAGGCTAGGAACCCTTGTTAATGAAATCCCAAAAAAATGAAGAGGCAGCACTCCAAGGAAATTGGTCAAGCCGACAAAGATCCCACAGAGACGGATCGAAACGTTACCTGCCTGGGGTGAATAAACACACCACTTTTTTTCACCAATCTCCTTGGAGTGCTGCCTCTTCATTTTTTTTGGTCTTCATTTTTTTGGAGATTTTATATATATATATATATATATATATATATATATATATATATATATATAACCTCCAAAATACGAGACAGCACTCCGATATTTGTGAAAAATAGGATCACTTTAATGCGACGTTTCAGCCCTGCTCCATGGGGCCCCATGAGAAAGGCCCCATGGAGCAGGGCTGAAACGTCGCATTAAAGTGATCCTATTTTTCACAAATATCGGAGTGCTGTCTCGTATTTTGGAGGTTATTGATTACTGAGACACTGGTCAAGTGTCCGAACGGGAATCTTTTGCACCCCCCACGGAAGGAACGGTGCTGCTTTTTCTCTTTGTTTATATATATATATATATATAATATATATATAATATATATATTGAAAGTTCAAAACAATGGTTTCCGTTTCTCTCAGTTGTGCAAGTGTTCCGTTGTTTTGACGGAATCAATACCGTAGTCGACTACGCTATTAATTCTGTCAAAACGACGGAACCCTTACACAATGGTGACAAACGGAAACCATTGGCACCGGATCTCTCACCATTGAAATCAACGGTGATGCAAACGGAAACCTATGGTTTCCGTTTGTTTCAGTCATAGTCCCGTTCTGACGGGAAGCTCCGACGGAACGTCAGAACTGGACGCAGATGTGAACAAAGCCGAAAACAGCTCGCCCTGCGAAAAACAAACAGCTCCAAATATGTAAAAATAAAAAAATTATGCCTTTGCAAATATGGCAACACAAACTTTTTTCTTAACAATTAGTTTTTATTTTGTAAAAGCAGTAAAACATCATTTTTTTAAAAACAAAACAAAAAACTATACATTTTTACTGCAAGGTGAAAGTCGTTAAAACAAAACCCTAAAAACAATGGGGCAATTGTTTTTTTTTTCACATTCCACAATATCGTTTTGAAAGGTGTCATTGAAAACTACAACTCGTTCGTACTTTGCACGTGCCGTTATATTTGTAGCGGCTATGCAAAATATTGCACAACAGTGGTGCAATACCTTGCACAGCCGCTACAGATGTAAAGGTGCGTGCAAAGTACGAACGAGAAGGAAACCATGTAAACAGTAAGCAGGCTGCAACACTCGTACAAGCACAGCACCCCCTTTAAACAGCTGATTGGGGGGTGCCCAGAATCGAACCCTCATCAATCTTATATTGATGGCCTATACTAAGGAGAGCCCATCAATTTTAAAAACCCAGATAACCCCTTTAGCAAAACTTCATGTGACCAGACCACTTTGGAACAGAAAATGTGAACAGTCCCTAAGAGGTATTTAGTCTGAAACCATAGATATGGACTGGTACCACAGACATTATTTAATATCTATGGTCAGTATTAGAGTGCTCTCACTCTGCTTTTTCTGTAACTTCTACAGTGTTTGTAAGGAGTGCTAGTGCGCATACTCAACTACTGCCCCATACAGGCGGCTCCTCCTCAACGTGGTCACGATGGTGAGGATAGGTGATAATTGTTGATTGTGGGAAAACCCTTTTAACTGTTGATAAATTTGGTTTCACATTAGCATGTAAGTTAAATTACTTCATCAATGTGTCAAAAGATTTATTGCATTTCAAAAGTTAAAGGGGTATTCCCAGAATCAAAAATTATCACTTATCCACAGTAGAGGTAATAATTGCCGGATCACTAGAAGCCCCGCTGCTTGAACCCCCACCAATCACAAGAGGGGTGTCCCGAACTACCCGTTTCTACTCACTGCACCCCTGCAATGAGGAGAAGCTTAAATGGAGCGATGGACTAGCACACCTCTGCTGCTATATTCAATATCTTTGAGAATGACAGATAAAGGAGTTTCCATCATTCCCATAGGCTTTGAATGGAGCAGCAGTGCACATGGTCAATGTCCTCCTCACTTCAGTCGAGCAGTCAGGAGAAACGGGGTTCCGGACCCCTTCCTTGCGTTTGGTGGAGGTCCCAGCAGTGGGGCTCCCAGTGATCAGAAAATAATCACCTATCCTATGGATAGGTGATTATTTTTGATTCTGTTACAACCCCTTAAATATAAATAATACTTAAAAATAATTCATTATTTACTGAAGGGTAAGTTCACAGATTTTATTGCGGAAAATCTGCAGCATAATACAGTAGCAGCAGAGTGGGTGAGATTTGAACAAATCCCATCCACACGCTGCGGAAAAAACGCTCAGAAATTGACCTGCGGTGCAGTTCTTTAATCCGCAGCATGTCAATTGTATTTGTGTAATCACTGCTTATTTGTTGCAGGTTTTCCCCATTGAATACATTGGGGAGGTAAAACCTTTGAAAATTCACTGAAGTGATAAATGAGTAAAATGTATAATTTTTATTTCATAGCTATCTAAAAATAGGGGTACAATCACCACTGTGAAAAGCCCAACCGTGTATTTAAAAACGTATTAAACACAATACTCCCAGTCCTAGTTCGTTTGCGAACCCTTTGTGACTGGGTATGTAAACAGAGATATCAAAATATGGAATCAGCGTATAACATTGGTAAAGCAGTGGTTTGGACCCTCGTTCACACAGGAGCCTGCGTTAACCGCACCAGATTCTCCCAATGTACAGATGCACAACAATGCCACAGCCCCCTACGCAAAATTCCCTCACTTCACCCGACCCTACGCGTTTCTATACTTATCATCAGGGGTCTGTCAGTCTGGCCAGGATGCCAGCGATATATCTTCAGCAGCAGGTATTCTACTGCACAACACGGAAGCATGCACGCATAGATGTCAGCGGCATGCTTCACTCTGGGACTCTGAGTCACTATGAACTGAATACTCCGCCCCCTGGCTCCGGCAGCATACATCAAACAGCCAATCACACTGGCCCGCACATCCATGATGCTCAACCATGTGACTCCCGGCTGTCAGCTGACATACCCGGAAGTAACAATGTAAACAACACAGACCATGCTAACTCAATGGGAGGCTGTAGAAGTATCTGTTTGCTACACAAAGCCTCATGCTATTCAAGGATGGAGTATAACACTATTAGGTTGGATATATGTTGCGGATCAGCTCAGGACCGCAATTGGACTACCACGATAGGAGCACCTACCCTGAAAATACACCAAAAAAGCCCTATGACTTGATATGGATTGTATATTAAATAAAACAGGTATAATTTGTTTGCTCGTTTAAACCTTCAGGATGTACGCAAGCCATTCTGTAGATCCATTTGGCCTCTTTACGCAGAATGGGGTTATCCCAATCCCCTCCCCGTTTAGGAGGACGTACCAATTCAATTGCCTGAAATTTTAAACATTCTGCCCTGCCTTGATGTTTTGCATGCACATGTTTTGATATGGAAGTATCTCTTTCATTTGTAACATCTCCAACATGTTCCCTAATCCGGCGCCGAAACTGCCGTATCGTCTTGCCCACGTAATTCAGTGGGCACGGACATGTGATTAAATAGACAACTCCAGCCGTTTTGCAGTTCACAAAATCTCGGATATCATACTCAACCTTGGTGGTAACACTTTTGAATTTTTTTCCACTTTGAATGAAATCACAGGCTCTACAACTACCACATCTGTGTGTACCCGGTATCTGCCTGTCTAACCAAGTACCCTTTTGTATTATTGGATCAAAACAACTCTGCATCACCCTATCCCTGATGTTTTTACCTCTACGGAACGTGACTGAAGGCCATTGTGTTATCTGATCCGCCAAGTCCGCATCTGATCCGCCAAGTCCGCATCGGCTCCTATGATACGCCAATACCTCTTGAGGATTTCCATGATCTCAGATTGTTTGGAGTCAAAAGTACCTATGAGCCTAGTGACCCTTTCCTCTTGACGTTGTCTAGGGACTAAAAGGCTCTGCCTATCTGCATCCCTCGCTCCCTCATAGGCCTTTCTAATTACCCCCCTTTCTAAAACCTGCAACAAATAGCAGATGTTCCTTTTTTTTTTGCGGTGGAAAAGCAGCTATTCCGCCACAAAAAAACGCAACTTAGAAAAGAAAAAAAAATCTTATACTTACCCAAAAGTCTGTGTTTCTTCGTCCAGGCCGGCCCCTTGGGATGACGTTTCATCCCATGTGACCACTGCATCCAATTACAGGCTGCAGGGTTCACATGTGATGAAACGTCATCCCATGAGGCCGGCTGCAGGACGGCGGAGGGACGCATTGCCATGGCTATGTAAGTATGAATGTTGGTTTTTTGTTTAGGTGCATTTTTCCGCAATGGACATTCCGGTCGAAAAACTGCAACACAATTCAGCCAGAATTCCCTGCGACTCATAGGGCACTGTGTGAACATACCCTTAGGCTGGCTTCCCACGGGTCGGATACACTGCGTAAAAATTACGTACCTTAGAAACCGCAGTACTTTCCGTCTGAAAAATCGCACTACACTGTGGTGCCTTTTTCCAAGCGGATTTTCCTACGGAAAAGAGTGCTGATACTTAACCCCCCTCCCATCTTCTCTGCGTAGTCCGACCTCCTAGAATGACGTTATAGGCCATGTGATTCTGCAGCCACGTGCTTTTCTGTTTACAAACATCCAAACGGAGTGTCATAATGATGGCGGCTGCGCGAAAATCACGCAGCCGCGCATCATACACTGATGACACACGGAGCTGTTAAGTGCCTTTTGCGCACGCAAAACGGCGTGTTTTTTGCGTGCACAAAACGCACACGCTCGTGTAAATCAGGCCTTACATTGAATAATTTTTGCCACCATCTTTCTAAAATTTAACTACAAGAACAGACTCATATTGTATCTGCAAAATTTAATCTATGAGATATAAGTCCTTGAGCAAATAAGGGACAACATCAACATAAATGATTATTCTTAAAATGTAATACATTCATGGGATGAATAGGAAAGTTTGAAAACATAGATATGGTTCAGTTCAAAGGTTGCTCACGTAACCACTAAGTAAACATGCAAAGAAGACTAGTTAATAAACACCAACGCACCCCCTCAATTACTGCAATAAAGCGTTGAATTGGTAAAATGACCACAGTTTCTGCTGAGAACATCTCTATAAGTTGTTTAGCTAGCAAACTATTACATCACTCAGCAAACAGAAATGGTCAAGTAAAAGGACCCATGACCCTCTCAAATCAAGTGAACTGATCTTTCCTGATTTTACAATGCCCACAATTGACTACTCATTAAAACAGCTTCTACAGTTAAAATGATGTGTTCTTGCTGGATCTTTCAAAGGCAACAACTGAGTACACATAGACTATCACTAACTAATAGTGCACACAGTGACTTTTATTTTGATCCAATATGGTTATTCTCAACACCTTGTTCTCAATGGCTACTCATCTAAATAACAATTACTATGCATCAATAGACACCTAACACATCATCCCAAGCGGTCCATAGACATGATATTGAAATGGAAAGAACATATAACCAATATAATTTCAATCATACACAGACAAAGATCAACAGATACAAAAATATAGAACTTTTATAACACCCTAATGGCCTTTTTTTACAGACTTTGATTGGGTGAAAAAATGTGACCAGCTAATGGCTGACTGTATGGAAATGTAGGGAATAGTATGTTTTGGCCACCAATTCACTCACGTCTAGGGCCAGATTTACATTGCTTTCAACCCTTTAGATCTGTTGTCACGATCCGTGGGTATGTGAACCCACTAGGCCGCACCGCCGTAGTGGAGTAGCAAACAACCAAACAACAGTGTACCAAGTCTTTACAAAGTCCAAGCACAAGGGTACCTGTAATAGTCCAGACAGTAGCAGAGGCTTAGGCACAGATGGAACTTTGACGGTAGATGACGCCAAACGTGGCGGATGGTACCATGCGTGGCAGATGACACCAGACATGGTGTATGACAACAGGCATAGCAGATGGCACAACACGACTCCAGCACTTGAAAGGGCACAGGAACAAACACAGCAAGGGATACAGGATACAGGTAGCAGGGCATGGGAACATGATACGACTAAGGGACCATTTGCAAGACTAAAATGGGAATGCACAACAACGCTCAAGCAAGGAGTGAAAGGGCAGAGCCCTTTTTATAGTCCTGGGTGATTAGTATTATTTTTTATGTGCGAGCGCATCGTAGAGGAGGTTGCAGAGCGGAAGTGGGTGCTGGCGTCTCCTGGGAAGGAGATGCTAGCCAGCACTGGAGAGTCTGCGGTCGCGGCCGTCGAGGGGTGAATGTGAACGACGGGCCGTAGCCGCGGACATTACATCTGTACTGTGAATGTTTTATCTCTTTTTTTCGTTAGTTACGTTTTAAACTTTGTTAGTTCCCTAAACTACTTGTGTAGACCCATCCCAATGTCCTCTTTTTGGTCAGTTCTGTTTTGTGGTTGGCATTTTTGGAAAACGACTGGAAAAAAAACAAGTATTAAAAAAGGAAGTGTTTGCTTTTTCCATTGATGCTTACATTGATGCTTTGAAGATTTTGCCAACTGGAAAAAAGGAATCAGAATGTATTAAAGATAAACCTGAAATAACAATGTTGTGTTTTTAACTAAAGCAGAACTGTGTATGTTAGTTCTTTTTTTTTTAAATTGACTGAAAACTTCAACAATTATTTACTACAGCAATATAATAAAACAATGGTCCTTTCCTCTTACTCTTAGTATCGATACAATAGGGGAGCTTATTAAACGTTCTACAGGGTGGGCCATTTATATGGATACACCTAAATAAAATGGGAATGGTTGGTGATATTAACTTCCTGTTTGTGGCACATTAGTATATGGGAGGGGGGAAACTTTTCAAGCTGGGTGTTGACCATGGCGGCCATTTTGTATCCAACTTTAGTTTTTTCAATGGGAAGAGGGTCATGTGATACATCAAACTTATCGAGAATTTGACAAGAAAAACAATGGTGTGCTTGGTTTTAACGTTACTTTATTCTTTCATTAGTTATTTACAAGCTTCTCTTTGTTTACAGCCATTGACATGTCGCAGAGGTTAACACGTGAGGAGTGGATAGAAATTATGTTGATGTTTGGTGAGTACCCGGGTCATTGCAGCAGATTTCAATGCAAGACACCCTACGAGGCCACCCATCTCCCATGCTACAGTTTGCAAACTGCTTGCCATGTTTTGTGAAACTGGTTCAGTGTTGGATTTGCCCAAATGTGGACGCATGAAAACTGTCACTAATGAAGAAACATCAGTGGCTGTCCTAGCTTCATTCAGCAAGAGCCCACAGCGTAGAACTCGCCGCATGTCACTGGAGAGTGGCATCACTTGAACATCCCTTCGGCGGATATTAGCTACTCACAAATGGCACCCTTACAAACTCCAGTTGCTGCAGCATCTCTACGAGGATGACCCAGATCGGCGCACTGAATTTACAGAATGGGCAAAACAAAAATTGGAACAGGACCCTCAGTTTACACAGAACATTTTGTTCAGTGATGAGGCAAACTTTTATGTGAATGGTGAAGTTAACAAACAAAACCACCGCTATTGGTATGACACTAACCCACATTGGATAGATCCCTCCAAGACTGTTGGAAAACAAAAATTGATGGTATGGTGTGGTATATGGGGTACAAAGATAGTGGGGCCATTCTTCATCAATGGAAACCTCAAGGCCACGGGATATCTTAAATTGCTACATGATGATGTGTTTCCCTCTTTATGCACTGAAGCTGGCACGTTCCCTGAGTTTTTCCAGCAAGATGGTGCACCACCACATTATGGGTGTCAGGTCCGAGCATTCCTAGATGAACAGTTTCCTGGAAAGTGGATTGGTCGTCTTGGGCCAGTTGAATGGCCCCCTAGGTCTCCTGATATGACCCCCTTAGACTTTTATCTTTGGGGTCATCTGAAGGCAATTGTCTATGCTGTGAAGATACGAGATGTGCAGCAACTGAAACTACGGATACTGGAAGCCTGTGCTAGCATTTCTTCTGCGGTGTTGCTATCAGTGTGTGAAGAGTGGGAGAAGAGGGTTGCATTGACAATCCAACACAATGGGCAGCACTTTGAACACATTTTATAAGTGGTCAGAAACTTGTAAATAACTCATGAAAGAATAAAGTAACGTTAAAACCAAGCACACCATTGTTTTTCTTGTGAAATTCTCGATAAGTTTGATGTGTCACATGACCCTCTTCCCATTGAAAAAACGAAAGTTGGATACAAAATGTCAGACTTCAAAATGGCCGCCATGGTCAATACCCAGCTTGAAAAGTTTCCCCCCTCCCATATACTAATGTGCCACAAACAGGATGTTAATATCACCAACCTTTCCTAAACTCCCTTTCACAAACATATTGACTATTTGGGGCTGAAATGTTGCACATACCGAATGCATATAGCATGCAACGACTTACACCGAGCCCAACTGGCTACTCAAAAGAACATAGAGGAGTCATTTGTATGTTCTCGTAGATGCATTCAAAGAGGGAACCAGTTTGGTTCTCTTGGCATGCAATTGGTAACTTTAGTAGTGCATCATGCAGATTTCCTTACATAAAGGGGTATGTCATGACAACACATGCAATTCAAACACATGCCTCTGAGCCGCTTGTGCGTACATGTCTGTTTGTCATTAAGTCATTTTATCATAAATATGAATAAAATTCAGAAATTATACAGGATTATTTTCAAATATTCTATATAAACTAATCATTGATCTTAATAGCCAAATATATAATCAGAATAGACTTGCATTTACTGGAAGTAATGATTGACCCCAACGGAAAGCTTGGTTCACAAAGTGTGTTACATTTGCTCGCAGTCAGTACATATAACCACTTAAAACACTTGAGTGTGGATGTATTCTGAAGTAGGTACTCAAGTGCCCAGTTAAATACACCAAACTAAACATACTTGGCAACATTTGAAGTTTAATGATAAGCTAAATTATTTCCCACTGATTAAACAATCATGGTGACATGATTGGATTTTATGTTTTTCCTCAGCAGAACTGTTATTGTTCTTCAGGGATAAATCAATAATATAAATTAAAGAAGGGAAAGTACAACACGCCATACTCTAGTGAAGATTAACTCCAGACACCAGGAATATTATGACTGACAGGAAGGATGAGGACTGCAGGAAACACATCATAGACATATTGTGTGAGATCAAAGAATCTAAGAATAACATAAGTTAACTTAAAAAGATTTATTTTTGGGATCAAACGCTTGTACCAGAATGTACAATGGCAAGTGATTATGACCAGAAAAAAAGTCTAACAATAAATAAGACTGTTTCTTAAAGGGGGTATCCGCTTTGGACAATTCCTACCTGTTAGAAGGGTTTCTTGACAATCAGCTGATCACAGTGTTCTCCTGCTGAGACCACTAGCAATCAGCTGTTATCTGTGGGGAAACCTGGCAGTTAGTGTTTTATTTCCCTGTAGCGCCGCCACAGGGAAAGCTAAGCAATGCATATTGCCTATTCATATCAATGGGTTGTCTGTGTAATGCAGGACAGTACAGATCCTCCAAAGATATGAGGATCCTAAACAGAGGACACCCACTATTAACTTAGAATTCCCTAATAGGGTGTTTGGAAATGGGGGTTCTAAACTGGACAACCCCTTTAAAGGGAATGTGTTGCCAGAAAAACATGTTTTTTTTTTAAAAATTAAACATTTAGTGTGTGGGTGATTAAACATTGTTCACATTTTTTTTATTTTTTTCACGAGTCAGGAAATAGTCAGGAAATATTATAAATTAATTCTA